>NW_026110419.1:300000-435000 GCF_024679095.1 Eriocheir sinensis
ATTAAAGAATGTGTATTTGTATGAAAATAGATATGCAAAATACATATAAAATAACCTAAATTTGTATCAAACTATATACAAAAATACACAAAAATATTTTAAATTTGTATGAAAATAAATATACAAAATACACATAAAATTAGGTAAATTTGTATTGAAATACATACACAAAATACACATAAAATAATGTAAATTTGAATGAAAATACATAAACAAATACACTTAAAAAATATGTACAAAACACAAATAGAATAATGTAAAATCGTATCAAAATAAATACACAGAATATTAATAAAATAATGTAAATTTGTATGAAAATAAAGAAGCAAAATACCCATAAAATAGCGTATTTTTTTTATTTATAAAAATATATATACCAAAATACACATCAAAAAATTAAATTTGTATTAAAATAAATATACAAAAAACACATACAATAAGGTAAATTTGTATTGAAATAGATATGCAAAATACATATAAAACAATGTAAATTTGTTTCAAAATATATATACGAATACACATAAAATAACGTAGATTTCTATAAAAATATATATACAAAATACACATAAAATGAAGTAAATACGTATAAAAAAATGTATACAAAAAACACATAAAATGATGTAAATTCGTATCAAAATAAATAAACAAAATACCAATAAAAGAATGTGTATTTGTATAAATATAAATATACAAAATACACATAAAATAACGTAAATTTACATAAAACTATATACAAAAATACACAGAAGTAATTAAATCTGTATGAAAATATATACAAAATACACACAAAATAAGCTAGATTTGAATTGAAATATATATACAAAATACATGAAATAAAGTAAATTTGTATCAAAATATTTATACAAATACACATATAATAACGTAAATTTGTATGAAAATATATAAACAAAATACACATTAAATAATGTAAATACGTATAAAAAATATGTACAAAATACACATATAATCATGTAATTCTTATCAAAATAAATAAACAAAATACCAATAAAATAATATAAATTTGTATGAGTAAACGTGTATGTTGCATATTTTTTCAATACAAATTTACCTTATTATATACGCATTTTGTATATTAATTTTAATATATGTGTATTTGAATATATATTTTGATACAAATTTACATTATTTTATGTATTTTCTATATTTATTGCAATTCAAATTTAGCTTATTTTATGTGTCTTTTGTATATCTATTTTCATACAAATTTAATTATTTTTGTTTATTTTGTATATAGTTTTATACAATTTTACGTTATTTTATGTGTATTTTGTATATTTATATTTATACAAGTAAACATTCTTTTATTGGCATTTAGTTTATTTATTTTGATACGAGTTTACATTATTTTATGTGTATTTTGTATACATTTTCTTATACGTATTTACTTCATTTTATGTGTATTTTGTATATATATTTTTATAGAAATCTACGTTATTTTATGTGTATTCGTATATATATTTTGAAACAAATTTACATTGTTTTATGTGTATTTTGCATATCTATTTCAATACAAATTTACCTTATTGTATGTGCATTTTGTATATTTATTGTAATACAAATTTAAATATTTTATGTGTATTTTGGTATATATATTTTCATAAAAAATGCGTTGTTTTATGGGTATTTTGCGTCTTTATTTTCATACAAATTTACATTATTTTATTAATATTCTGTGTATTTATTTTGATACTATTTTACATTATTCTATTTGTGTTTTGTATATATTTTTTATACATATTTACATTATTTAATGTGTATTTTCTATATATATTTCATTCAAATTTACGTTATTTTAAGTGTATTTGTTTATATATTTTCATTCAAATTTACATTATTTTATGTGTATTTTGTATATGTATTTCAATAGAAATTCAAGTAGTTTTATGTGTATTTTGTATATATATTTTTATACAAATTTAAATTATTTTTGTGTATTTTTTTAATAGAGTTTTATACAAATTTACAATATTTTATGTGTATTTTGTATATCTATTTTCATACAAATACACATTCTTTTATTGATATTTTGTTTATTTATTTTGATGCGAATTTACATTATTTAATGTGTATTGTGTATATATATTTTTGTACGTATTTAAGTCATTTCATGTGTATTTTTTATATATATTTCTATAGAAATATACGTTATTTTATGTGTATTCGTATATATATTTTGAAACAAATATACATTGTTTTCTGTGCATTTTGTATATTTTTTCAATACAAATTTCCCTTATTGTACGTGCATTTTGTATATTAATTTTAATACAAATTTAATAATTCTATGTGTATTCTTGTATATGTATTTAAAAAAAAATATGCTTTATTTTATGGGTATTTTGCATATTTATTTTCATACAAAATTACATTATTTTATTGATATTCTGTGTATTTATTTTGATACGATTTTACATTATTCTATGTATATTTTGTATATCTATTTTATACAAATGTACGTTATTTTATGTGAATTTGTTTTCATTTCATACAAATTTACATTATTTTATGTGTATTTTGTACATGTATTTAAATACAAATTTAACTAATTATATGTGTATTTTATATATCTATTTTCATACAAATTGAAATTTATTTTTTTGTTTTTTTGTATATATTTTTATTCAAATTTTCGTAATTTTAAGTGTATTTTGTATATTTATTTTCCTACAAATATACGTTCTTTTATCGGAATTTTGTTTATATATTTTGATACGAATTTTCATTTTTTTAGGTGTATTTTTATACTTATTTACATAATTTTATATGTATTTTGAATATATATTTTCATAGAAATTTACTCTATATGTATATACAAAAAAACACAAAAATAATTTAAATTTGTATGAAAATAAATAAACAAAATACACATAAAATTAGGTAAATTTGTATTGAAATACATATACAAAATACACTTAAAATAATGTAAATTTGAATGAAATTATATAAACAAACACACTTAAAATGACGTTAATTTGTATAAAATATATATAAAAAATACACATTAAATAATGAAAATATGTATAAAAAAATATATACAAAACACAAATAGTATAATATAAAATCGTATCAAAATATATGCACAGAATATTAATAAAATAATGTACATTTGTATGAAAACTAAGATGCAAAATACCTATAAAATAACGCATTTTTTAAAAAAATATATATACCAAAATATACATAAAATATTTGAATTTGTATTAAAATAAATATACAAAATGCACATACAATAAGGTAAATTTGTATTGAAATAGATATGCAAAAAACATATAAAACAGTGTAAATTTGTTTCAAAATATATATACGAATACACATAAAATAACGTAGATTTCTATAAATATATATATACAAAATACAAATAAAATTAAGTAAATACGAATCAAAAATGTATACTAAATATACATAAAATAATGTAAACTCGTATAAATATAAATAAACAAAATACCAATAAGAGAATGTGTATTTGTATAAATATAAATATACAAAATGCACATAAAATAACGTAAATTTGTATAAAACTATATACAAAAATACATAGAAGTAATTAAATTTGCATGAAAATAGATATACAAAATACACACAAAATAAGCTAAATTTGAATTGAAATATATATACAAAATACATAAAATAAAGTAAATTCGTTTCAAAATATTTTTAACAAATACACATATAATGACGTAAATTTGTAAAAAAATATATATAAACAAAATACACATTAAGTAATGTAAATACGTATAAAAAATATTTACAAAATACTCCAATATTCAAGTCATTCGTATCAAAATAAATAAACAAAAAACTAATTAAATAATGTAAATTTGTATGAGAAAACATATACAAAATACACATAAAATAACGTTTTAAGTTTCTATAAAAATATATGTACAAAAATGCACATAAAATTAGTTTGCATAAAAAAATATATACAAAACACACATTAGATAATGTAAATGAGTATAAAAATATGTATACAAAATACCTATGAAATAATCTAAATTCGTATCGAGTTAAATTAAGAAAATAACAATAAAATAATGTAATTTTGGATGAAAATATATATAGAAAACACATAAAATAACCTAAATACAAATACAAATATACACATTAAATAATTTAAAATTGAATGAAATAAATATACAAAATAAACATAAAATAAGGTAAATTTGTAATAAAATATATGTAAGAATACACATAAAATAATATAAATTTGTATGAAAATATATATACAAATACACATAAAATAACATGAATTTGTATAAAATGTTTCAAAATATATACGAATACACACAATAAAATAACGTAAATTTTTATGAAAATGTATATATAAAATACACATAAAATAGTTTAAATACGTAGAAAAATATATATACAAAATACACATAAAATAATGTAAATTCGTAAAAAATTAAATACACAAAATTCCAATAAAAGAATGTATATTTGTAGGAAAATATATATACAAAAAACAAATAAAATAACTAGAATTTGTATAAAAATATATATAAAAATACACAAAAATAATTTAAATTTGTTTGAAAATAGATATGCAAAATACACATAAAGTTAGGCAAATTTGTATTGAAATGCATATACAAAACTCACATAAAATAATGTAAATTTGTATGAAAATATATAAACAAATACATATAAAATCACGTAAATTTGGATAAAATATATATATACAAAATATACATTAAATATTTTAAATATGTATAAAAATATATTATATTATATATGTTTTTATTGATATTTGCGTTATTTATGTGTATTTTGTATATGTTTTCTCATAGAATTTTACATTATTTTATTGGTATTTTGTCTATTTATTTTGATACGAATTACATGATTATTTGTGTATTTTTTACATTTTTTTATACGTATTTACTTTATTTAATGTGTATTTTGTTTATATATTTTTATACAAATTTACGTTATTATATGTGTATTTGTATAGGTATTTTGATACAAATTTACATTATTTTATGTATTTTGATACAAATTTACATTATTTTATGTATTTTGTATATATATTTCAATTCAAATTTAGCTTATTTTATGTGTATTTTGTATATCTATTTATTTTAATACAAAATCAAATATTTTATGTTTTTTCGTATATATATTTTTATAAAAAATGCGTTATTTGATGGGTATTTTGCATCTTAATTTTCATACAAATTTACATTATTTTATTAATATTTTCTGTATTTATTTTGATACGATTTTACATTATTTTATTTGTGTTTTGTATATATTTTTTTATACATATTTACATTATTTAATGTGTTTTTTGTATATATATTTGATACAAATTTACGTTATTTTAAGTCTATATGTTTTTATATTTTCATTCAAATTTACATTATTTTATGTGTATTTTGTATATGTATTTCAATACAAATTTACCTAATTTTATATGTTTTTGTATATTTATTTTCATACAAGTTTAAATTTTTTTTGTGTATTTTTGTTTATAGTTTTATACAAATTTAGGTTATTTTATGTGTATTTTGTATATCTATTTTCATACAAATACACATTCTTTTCATGATATTTTGTTTATTTATTTTGACACGAATTAACATTATTTAATGTGTATTTTGTATATATATTTTTATACGTATTTACATTATTTCAAGTGTATTTTGTATATATATTTCTATAGAAATCTGCGTTATTTTATGTGTATTCGTATATATAATTTGAAACAAATTTACATTGTTTTATGTGTATTTTGCATATTTTTTCAATACAAATTTACCTTATTGTATGTGTATTTTGTATATTAATTTTAATACAAATTTAATTAATCTTTGTGTATTTTTGTATATGTATTTTTATAAAAATCTGTAATTAGTTAAATTTGTATTTAAATACATGTACAAAATACACATAAAATAATGTAAATTTGTATGAAATGAAAACAAATTCACATAAAATAACGTACATTTGTATAAAATAGATATACAAAATAATTTTATGTGTATTTTGTATATTTATTTGCATACAAATTTAAACTATTTTTGTGTATTTTTGTATATAGTTTTATACAAACTTAGGTTATTTTATGAGTATTTTGTATATCTATTTTTATACAAATACACATTCTTTTATTGATATTTTGTTTATTTATTTTGACGAGAATTTAAATTATTTAATGTGTATTTTGTATATATATTTTTATACGTATTTACATCATTTCATGTGTATTTTGTATATATCTTTCTAAAGAAATCTACGTTATATTATGTGTATTCGTATATCGATTTTTAAACAAATTTACACTTTTATGTGTATTTTGCATATTTTTTCAATACAAATTTACCTTATTGTATATGCATTTTGTATATTAATTTTAATACAAATTTAATTATTCTATGTGTATTTTTGTATATGTATTTTTATAAAAATATGCTTTATTTTATGGGTGTTTTGCATCTTTATTTTCATACAAATTTACGTTATTTTATTGATGTTCTGCTCATTCATTTTGATACGATTTGACATTATTCTATGTGTATTTTGTATATATTTTTCAAACAAATTTACGTTATTTTATGTGTATTTGTTTATATATTCTGACACAAATTTACAATATTTTATGGGTATTTTGTAAATATATTTCAAAAGAAATTTACCTATTATTATGTGTATTTTGAATATCTATTTTCATACAAACTCAAATTATTTTTATGTATTTTTGTATATATTTCAATACAAATTTTAGTTATGTTATGTGTATTTTGTAAATCTATTTTCAATCAAATATATATTATTTTATTGGTATTTTGTTGATTTATATTGATATGAGTTTACATTATTTTATATGTACTTTTTATATATATTTTTATACGCATTTACATTATTTAATATTTACTTTGAATATATAATTTTATACAAATTCATAGTATTTTATGTGTATTTGTATATATATTTTCATATAAATTTACATTATTTTATGTGAATTTTTACATATATTTCATTACAAATTTACCTTATTTTATGTTTATTTTGAATGTGTATTTTGTACATTTATATTTATACAAATACACATTCTTTTATTGGTATTTTGTTTATTTATTTTGTTTCGAATTTATATTATTTTATGTGTATTTTGTTTACATTTTTTTATACGTATTTACCTAATTTTATGTGTATTTTGTATATATATTTTTATAGAGATCTACGTTATTTTATGTGTATTCGTATATATATTTTGAAACAAATTTACTTTCTTTTATATGTATTTTTGCATATCTCTTTCAATAGAAGTTTACCTTATTGTATGTGCATTTTGTACATTTATTTCAATACAAATTTAAATATTTTATGTGTATTTTGGTATATATATTTTTATAAGAAATGCGCTATTTGATGGGAATTTTGCATCTTTATTTTCATACAAATTTACATTATTTTATTAATATTCGGTGTATTTATTTTGATACGATCTTACATTATTCTATTTGTTTTTTGTATATATTTTTTTTATACATATTTACATTATTTAATGTATATCTTGCATATATATTTGATACAAATTTATTATCTATTATTTATTTTCATACAAATACACATTCTTTTCATGATATTTTGTTTATTTATTTTGACACGAATTTACATTACTTAATATGTATTTTATATATATATTTTTATACGTATTTACATAATTTCATGTGTATTTTGTATATATATTTCTATAGAAATCTACGTTATTTTATGTGTATTCGTATATATATTTTGAAACAAATTTACAATGTTTTATTTGTATTTTGCGTTTTTTTTTCAATACAAATTTACCTTATTATATGTGTGCATTTTGTATATTAATTTTAATACTAATTTAATTATTTTATGTGTATTTTTGTATATGTATTTTTAAAAAAAATATGCTTTATCTTATGGGTATTTTGCATCTTTGTTTTCATACAAATTTAAATTATTTTATTGATATTCTGTGTACTTATTTTGATACGATTTTACATTATTCTATGTATAACAAAAATAAATACAGAATACACAAAAATAGATATGCAAAATACATATAAACAATGTAAATTTGTTTCAAAATATATATACGAATACACATGACATGGGTATTTTTAATGTGTATTTTGTATATATATTTTTATACGTATTTACATTATTTCAAGTGTATTATTATCTATTACTTATTTTCATACAAATACACATTCTTTTCATGATATTTTGTTTATTTATTTTGACACGAATTTACCTAGATATGTATTTTGTATATATATTTTTATACGTATTTACATAATTTCATGTGTATTTTGTATATATATTTCTATAGAAATCTACGTTATTTTATGTGTATTCGTATATATATTTTGAAACAAATTTACATTGTTTTATGTGTATTTTGCATATTTTTTCAATACAAATTTACATTATTGTATGTGCATTTTGTATATTAATTTTAATACAAATTTGATTAATCTATGTGTATTTTTGTGTATGTATTTTTATAAAAATATGCTTTATTTTATGGGTATTTTGCATCTTTATTTTCATACAAATTTACATTATTTTATTGATATTCTGTGTATTTATTTGGTATGATTTTACATTATTCTATGTGTATTTTGTATATATATTTTATATAAAATGTATTTGTTTTCATTTCATACAAATCTACATTATTTTATGTGTTTTTTGTACATGTATTTAAATACAAATTTAACTAGTTATATGTGTATTTTGTATATCTATTTTGTATGGTTATTTTCATAGAAATTTTCTCTATTTTATGAGTATTCGTATATATATTTTGATACAAATTTACATTATTGATGTGTATTTTGCATATCTATTTCAATACAAATTTTCTTAATTGTACGTGCATTTTGTATATTTATTTTAATACAAATTTAATTATTTTATATGTATTTTTGTATATATATTTTTATGCAAATATGCGTTATTATATGAATATTTTGCAGCTTTATTTTCATACAAATTTACATTATTTTATTGATATTCTCTTTATTTATTTTGATACGATTTAACATTATTCTATGTGTATTTTGTATATATTTTTTTTACATATTTACATTATTTAAGGTTTATTTTGTATATATATTTTATCCAAATTTACATTATTTTATGTGTATTTGTTTATATATTTTTATACAAATTTTCATTATTTTATGTGTATTTTGTATATACATTTTCATAAAAAAATTACGTTATTTTATTGTGTGTATTCGTATATATTTTGATACAAATTTTATACAAATTCATGTTATTTAATGTGTATTTGTATATATATTTTCATACAAATTTATATTATTTTATGTGTATTTTTTCATATATTTCATTACAAATTTACCTTATTTTATGTTTATTTTGTATATATATTTCATTCAATTTTAAATTATTTTATGTGTATATTTGTATTTGTATTTAGGTTATTTTATGTGTATTTTGTATATATATTTTCATCCAAAATTACATTATTATATTGGTATTTTCTTAATTTAATTCGATACGAATTTAGATTATTTCATAGGTATTTTGTATACATATTTTTATGCTCATTTACATTATCTAATGTGTGTTTTGCATATATATTTTTATGCAAATTTATTTTATGTTCATTTTTGTACATATATTTTTATAGAAATTTGCGTTATTTTATGTATATAGTTTTATATAAATTAACGTTATTTTATGTGCATTTTGTATATTTATATTTATACAAATACACATTCTTTTATTGCTATATTGTTTATTTATATTTATACGAATTTACATTATTTTATGTGTATTTTGTATACATTTTTTTATACGTATTTGCTTAATTTTATGTGTATTTTGTATATGTATTTTTATAGAAATCTACGTTATTTTATGTGTATTCGCATATATATTTTGAAACAAATTTACATTATTTTATATGTATTTTGCATATCTATTTCAATACAAATTTACCTTATTGTATGTGCATTTTGTATATTTATTTTGATACAAATTCAAATATTTTATGTGTATTTTGGTATCAATAATTTTATAAAAAATGCGTTATTTTATAGGTATTTTGCATCTTAATTTTCATACAAATTTACATTATTTTATTAATATTCTGTGTATATATTTTGATACGATTTTACATTATTCTATTTGTGTTTTGTATATATTTTTTTATACATATTTACATTATTTAATGTGTATTTTTATATATATTTCATACAAATTTACGTTATTATATGTGTATTTGTTTATATATTTTCTTTCAAATTTACATTATTTTATGTGTATTTTGTATATGTATTTCAATACAAATGAACCTAATTTTATGTGTATTTTGTATATTTCTTTTCATACAAATTTAAATTATTTTTGTGTATTTTTGTATATAGTTTTATACAAATTTAGGTTATTTTATGTACGCATTTACATTATTTAATGTGTGTTTTGTATATATATTTTTATCCAAAGTTAATTTATTTTACGTTCATTTTTGGACATATATTTTTATAGAAATTAGCGTTATTTTATATGTATTTGTATATGTTTTCTCATACAAATTTATATTATTTTATTGCTATTTTGTTTATTTAGTTTGATACGAATTACATGATTATATGTATTTTTTACATATTTTTTATACGTATTTACATTACTTAATGTGTATTTTGTTTATATATTTTTAAACAAATTTACGTTATTATATGTATTTTTTAAATATTTTGATACAAATTTACATTATTTTATGTATTTTGTATATACATTTCAATTCAAATTTAGCTTATTTTATCTGTATTTTGTATATCTATTTTCATATGAATTTAATTACTTCTCTGTATTTTTGTATATAGTTTTATACAAATTTACGTTATTTTATGTGTATTTTGTATATTTATATTTATACAAATACACATTCTTTTATTGGTATTTTGTTTATTTATTTTGATACGAATTTACATTATTTTTGTGTATTTTGTATACATTTTTTTATACGTATTTACTTCATTTTACGTGTATTTTGTATATATATTTTTATACAAATCTACCTTATTTTATGTGTATTCGTATAAATATTTTGAAAAAAATTTACATTGTTTTATATGTATTTTGCATATCTATTTCAATACAGATTTACCTTATTGTATGTGTATTTTGTATATTTATTTTAATACAAATAAATTTTTTTATGTGTATTTTTGTATATATATTTTATAGGTATTTTGCTTCTTTATTTTCATACAAATTTACATTATTTTATTAATATTCTCTGTATTTATTTTGATACGATTTTACATTATTCTATTTGTGTTTTGTATATATTTTTTTATACAAATTTACGTTATTTTAAGTGTATTTGTTTATGTATTTTCATTCAAATTTACAGTATTTTATGTGTATTTTGTATATGTATTTCAATACAAATTTACCTAATTTTATATGTATTTTGTATATTTATTTTCATACAAATTTAAATTATTTTTGTGTATTTTTGTATATAGTTTTATACAAATTTATGTTATCTTATGTGTATTTTGTATATTTATTTTCATACAAATACACATTATTTTATTGACATTTTGTTTATTTATTTTGACGCGAATTTACATTATTTAATGTGTATTTTGTATATATATTTTTATACGTATTTACATCCTTTCATGTGTATTTTGTATATTTATAAAAAATGCGTTTTATGGGTATTTTGCATCTTTATTTTCATACAAATTTACATTATTTTATTTACATTCTGTGTATTTATTTTAATACGATTTTACATTATTCTATTTGTGTTTTGTATATATATTTTTTATACATATTTACATTATTTAATGAGTATTTTTTATATATATTTTATACAAATTGATGTTAATTTAAGTGTATTTGTTTATATATTTTCATTCAAATTTACATTATTTTATGTGTATTTTGTATATGTATTTCTTTACAAATTTACCTAATTTTATGAGTATTTTGTATATTTATTTTCATACAAATTTAACTTATGTTTGTGTATTTTTATATATAGTTTTATACAAATTTACGTTATTTTATGTGTATTTTGTATATGTATTTTCATACAAATACACATTCTTTTATTGATATTTTAATTATTTATTTTGACACGAATTTACATTATTTAATGTGTATTTTGTATATATATTTTTATACGTATTTACAACATTTCATGTGTATTTTGTATATATATTTCTATAGAAATCTACTTTATTTTATGTGTATTCGTATATATATTTTGAAACAAATATACATTATTTTATGTGTATTTTGTATATATATTTCATTATAAATTTGCCTTATTTTAAGTTTATTTTTATATCTATTTTCATTCAAATTCAAATCATTTTATGTGTATATATTTATTTGTATTTACGTTATTTTATGTGTATTTTCTATATATATTTTCATTCAAAATTACATTATTTTATCGGTATTTTGTTCATTTATTTCGATACGAATTTAGATTATTTCATGTGTATTTTCTATACATATACATATAGAGTAAATTTCTATGAAAATATATATTCAAAATACATATAAAATTATGTAAATAAGTATAAAAATATATATATCAAATACTTCATTTTATGTGTATTTTGTATATATTTTTATAGAAATCAACGTTATTTTATGTGTATTCGTATATATATTTTGAAACAAATTTACATTGTTTTATATGTATTTTGCATATCTATTTCAATACAAATTTACCTTACAGTATGTGCATTTTTTATATTTATTTTAATACAAATTTTAATATTTCATGTGTTTTTTGGTATATATATATTTATAAAAAATGCGTTATTTTAATGCTATTTTGCATCTTTATTTTCATACAAATTTACATTATTTTATTAATATTCTGTGTATTTATTTTGATACGATTTTACATTATTCTATTTGTGTTTTGAATATATTTTTTTATACATATTTACATTATCTAATTAGTATTTTGTATATATATTTGATACAAATTTACGTTATTTTAAGTGTATATGTTTATATATTTTCATTCAAACTTCCATTATTTTATGTGTATTTTGTATATGTATTTCAATACAAATTTACCTAATTTTATGTGTATTTTGTATATTTATTTTCATACAAATTTAAATTATTTTTGTGTATTTTTGTATATAGTTTTATACAAACATGTTATTTTATGAGTATTTTGTATATCTATTTTCATACAAATACACATTCTTTTATTGATATTTTGTTTATTTATTTTGACGAGAATTTAAATTATTTAATGTGTATTTTGTATATATATTTTTATACGTATTTACATCATTAATGTGTATTTTGTATATATATTTCTATAGAAATCTTAGTTATATTATGTTTATTCGTATATAGATTTTTAAACAAATTTACACTTTTATGTGTATTTTGCATATTTTTTCAATACAAATCTACCTTATTGTATATGCATTTTGTATATTAATTTTAATACAAATTTAATTATTCTATGTGTATTTTTGTATGTGTATTTTTATGAAAATATGCTTTATTTTATGGGTATTTTGCATCTTTATTTTCATACAAATTTACGTTATTTTATTCATATTCTGCTCATTCATTTTGATACGATTTGACATTATTCTATGTGTATTTTGTAAATATTTTTCATACAAATTTACGTTATTTTATGTGTATTTGTTTATATATTTTGACACAAATTTACAATATTTTATGGGTATTTTGTATATATATTTCAAAAGAAATTTACCTAGTTTTATGTGTATTTTGAATATCTATTTTCATACAAACTCAAATTATTTTTATGTATTTTTGTATATATTTCAATACAAATTTTAGTTATGTTATGTGTATTTTGTAAATCTATTTTCATTCAAATATATATTATTTTATTGGTATTTTGTTGATTTATATTGATACGAATTTACATTATTTTATATGTACTTTTTATATATATTTTTATACGCATTTACATTATTTAATATTTATTATGAATATATAATTTTATACAAATTCATGGTATTTTATGTGTATTTGTATATATATTTTCATATAAATTTACATTATTTTATGTGTATTATGTACATATATTTCATTACAAATTTACCTTATTTTATGTTTATTTTGTATGTGTATTTTGTACATTTATATTTATACACGTTTAGTCATACAAATTTATATTATTTTATTGGTATTTTGTTTATTTATTTTGATACGAATTACATGATTATATGTGTATTTTGTACACATTTTTTATACGTATTTACATTATTTAATGTGTATTTTGTTTATATATTTTCATACAAATTTACGTTATTATATGTGTATTTGTATAAATATTTTGATACCAATTTACTTTATTTCATGTATTTTGTATATATATTTCAATTCAAATTTAGCTTATTTTCTGTGTGTTTTGTATATATTTTCATACAAATTTAATTACTTCTGTGTATTTTTGTATATAGTTTTATATAAATTTACGTTATTTTATGTGTATTTTGTATATTTATATTTATAGAAATACACATTCTTTTATTGGTATTTTGTTTATTTATTTTGATACGAATTTACATTATTTTATGTGTATTTTGTATACATTTTTTATACGTATTTACTTCATTTTATGTGTATTTTGTATATATACTTTTATAGAAATCTACGTTATTTTAGGTGTATTCGTATACATATTTTGAAACAAATTTACATTGCTTTATATGTATTTTGCATATCTATTTCAATACAAATTTACCTTATTGTACATATAAAACAATGTAAATTTGTTTCAAAATATATGTACGAATACACATAAAATAACGTAGATTTCTATAAAAATATATATACAAAATACACATAAAATTAAGTAAATACGTATAAAAAAATGTAAACAAAATACACATAAAATAATGTAAATTCGAAACAAAATAAATAAACAAAATACCAATAAAAGAATGTGTATTTGTATAAATATAAATGTACAAAATACACATACAAAATAAACATAAAATAAGGTAAATTTGTAATGAAATATATGTACAAAATACACATAAAATAATGTAAATTTATATGAAAATATATATACAAATACAGAAAATACCATGAATTTGTATAAAATTATATACTGAAAATAAATATTAAATAATGTAAATGCGTATAAAAATATATATAAACAAAGTACATATAAAATAATGTAAATTCGTATCAGTATAAATCAACAAAATACCAATAAAATAATATATATTTGAATGAAAATAGATTTACAAAATACACATAACCTAACTAAAATTTGTATTGAAATATATACAAAATACATAAAATAATTTGAGTTTGAATGAACATAGATATTCAAAATACTAATAAATCTAGGTAAATTTCTTTGATATATATATACAAAATTCCCATAAAATATTGTAAATTTGTTTCAAAATATATAAACAATTACACATAAAATAAGGTAAATTTGTATGAAAATAATATACAAATGCATAAAATACACATAAAATAAATTTAAATTTGATTAATGAAATAAATATACAAAATAAACATAAAATAAGGTAAATTTGTAATAAAATATATGTAAGAATACACATGAAATAATATAAATTTGAATGAAAATATATATACAAATACACACAATAAAATAACGTAAATTTTTATGAAAATGTATATATAAAATACACTTAAAATAATTTAAATACGTAGAAAAATATATATACAAAATACACATAAAACAATGTAAATTCGTAAAAAATTAAATACACAAAATTCCAATAAAAGAATGTATATTTGTAGGAAAATATATATACAAAAAACAAATAAAATAACTAAAATTTGTATAAAAATATATACAAAAGTACACAAAAATAATTTAAATTTGTTTGAAAATAGATATGCAAAATACACATAAAGTTAGGCAAATTTGTATTGAAATGCATATACAAAACTCACATAAAATAATGTAAATTTGTATGAAAATATGTAAACAAATACATATAAAATAACGTAAATTTGGATAAAATATATATACAAAATATACATTAAATATTTTAAATATGTATAAAAATATATTATATTATATATATTTTTATTGATATTTGCGTTATTTATGTGAATTTTGTATATGTTTTCTCATAGAAATTTACATTATTTTATTGGTATTTTGTCTATTAATTTTGATACGAATTACATGATTATTTGTGTATTTTGTACATTTTTTTTATACGTATTTACATTATTTAATGTGTATGTTGTTTATATATTTTTATACAAATTTACGTTATT
The DNA here is from genome assembly GCF_024679095.1 of Eriocheir sinensis. Classification (NCBI taxonomy): domain Eukaryota; kingdom Metazoa; phylum Arthropoda; class Malacostraca; order Decapoda; family Varunidae; genus Eriocheir; species Eriocheir sinensis. The sequence goes on from NW_026110419.1 coordinate 316,291, forward strand.
ATATGTGTATTTGTATAAGTATTTTGATACAAATTTACATGATTTTATGTATTTTGTATATATATTTCAATTCAAATTTAGCTTATTTTATGAGTATTTTGTATATATCTATTTATTTTAATACAAAATCAAATATTTTATGTTTTTTCGAATATATATTTTTTATAAAAAATGCATTATTTGTGGGTATTTTGCATCTTAATTTTCATACAAATTTACATTATTTTATTAATATTTTCTGTATTTATTTTGATACGATTTTACATTATTTTATTTGTGTTTTGTATATATTTTTTTATACATATTTACATTATTTAATGTGTTTTTTGTATATATATTTGATACAAATTTACGTTATTTTAAGTCTATATGTTTATATATTTTCATTCAAATTTACATTATTTTATGTGTATTTTGTATATGTATTTCAATACAAATTTACCTAATTTTATATGTTTTTTGTATATTTATTTTCATACAAGTTTAAATTATTTTTGTGTATTTTTGTATATAGTTTTATACAAATTTAGGTTATTTTATGTGTATTTTGTATATCTATTTTCATACAAATACACATTCTTTTCATGATATTTTGTTTATTTATTTTGACACGAATTAACATTATTTAATGTGTATTTTGTATATATATTTTTATTCGTATTTACATTATTTCAAGTGTATTTTGTATATATATTTCTATAGAAATCTGCGTTATTATATGTGTATTCGTATATATATTTTGAAACAAATTTACATTGTTTTATGTGTATTTTGCATATTTTTTTAATACAAATTTACCTTATTGTATGTGCATTTTGTATATTAATTTTAATACAAATTTGATTAATCTATGTGTATTTTTGTATATGTATTTTTATAAAAATATGCTTTATTTTATGGGTATTTTGCATCTTTATTTTCATACAAATTTACATTATTTTATTGATATTCTGTGTATTTATTTTGATATGATTTTACATTATTCTATGTGTATTTTGTATATATATTTTATATAAAATGTATTTGTTTTCATTTCATACAAATCTACATTATTTTAATGTTTTTTTTGTACATGTATTTAAATACAAATTTAACTAGTTATATGTGTATTTTGTATATCTATTTTGTATGTATATTTTCATAGAAATTTACTCTATTTTATGAGTATTCGTATATATATTTTGATACAAATTTACATTATTAATGTGTATTTTGCATATCTATTTCAATACAAATTTACTTTATTGTACGTGCATTTTGTATATTTATTTTAATACAAATTTAATTATTTTATATGTATTTTTGTATATATATTTTTATGCAAATATGCGTTATTATATGGATATTTTGCATCTTTATTTTCATACAAATTTATATTATTTTATTGATATTCTCTTTATTTATTTTGATACGATTTAACATTATTCTATGTGTTTTTTGTATATATTTTTTTATATATATATTTACATTATTTAATGTTATTTTGTATATATTTTTTATCCAAATATTATATTTTATATGTATATTGTTTATATATTTTCATATATTTATTACTATTTTATGTGTTTTTGTATATATATTTTTCACGTATTTAAATTATTTTATATGTATTTATATATATTTTCATAAATTAAAAAATTACGTTATTGTGTGTATTAGTATATATTTTGATACAAATTTTATACAAATTCATGTTATTTAATGTGTATTTGTATATATATTTTCATAATTATATTTATATTATTTTATGTATTTTTCATATATTTCATCACAATTTTTTTATTTTATGTTTATTTTGTATATTTATTTCATTCAATTTTAAATTATTTTATGTGTATATTTGTATTTGTATTTAGGTTATTTTATTTGTATTTTGTATATATATTTTCATCCAAAATTACATTATTTTATTGGTATTTCTTAATTTAATTCGATACGAATTTAGATTATTTCATAGGTATTTTGTATACATATTTTTATACTCATTTACATTATCTAATGTGTTTTTTGTATATATATTTTTATGCAAATCTATCTAATGTTCATTTTTGTACATATATTTTTATAGAAATTTGCGTTATTTTATGTATATATTTTATATAAATTTACGTTATTTTATGTGCATTTTGTATATTTATATTTATACAAATATACATTCTTTTATTGGTATATTGTTTATTTACATTTATACGAATTTACATTATTTTATGTGTATTTTGTATACATTTTTTTATACGTATTTACTTAATTTTATGTGTATTTTGTATATGTATTTTTATAGAAATCTACGTTATTTTATGTGTATTCGTATATATATTTTGAAACAAATTTACATTATTTTATATGTATTTTCCATATCTATTTCAATACAAATTTACCTTATTGTATGTGCATTTTGTATATTTATTTTAATACAAGTTCAAATATTTTATGTGTATTTTGGTATCAATAATTTTATAAAAAATGCGTTATTTTATAGGTATTTTGCATCTTAATTTTCATTTTATATGTACTTTGTATATATATTTTTATACGCTCTTACATTATTTAATATTTATTTTGAATAAAATTTTTTATACAAATTCATGGTATTTTATGTGTATTTGTATATATATTTTCATATAAATTTTCATTATTGTATGTGTATTTTGTACATATATTTTATTACAAATCTACCTTATTTTATGTTTATTTTGTATGTGTATTTTGTATATTTATATTTATCCAAATACACATTCTTTTATTGGTATTTTGTTTATTTATTTTAATTCGAATTTACATTATTTTATGTGTATTTTGAATACATTTTTTTATACGTATTTATTTAATTTTATGTGTATTTTGTATATATATTTTTGTAGAAATCTACGTTTTTTTATTTGTATTCGTATATATATTTTGAAACAAATTTACATTGTTTTATATGTATTTTTGCATATCTCTTTCAATACAAATTTACCTTATTGTATATGCATTTTGTATATTTATTTCAATACAAATTTAAAAATTTTATGTGTATTTTGGTATATATATTTTTATAAGAAATGCGCTATTTTATGGGAGTTTTGCATCTTTATTTTCATTTAAATTTACATTATTTTATTAATATTCGGTGTATTTATTTTGATACGATTTTACATTATTCTATTTGTTTTTTGTATATACATTTTTATACATATTTACATTATTTAATGTGTATCTTGCATATATATTTTATACAAATTTATTATCTATTATCTATTTTCATACAAATACACATTCTTTTCATGATATTTTGTTTATTTATTTTGACACGAATTTACATTATTTGATATGTATTTTGTATATATATTTTTATACGTATTTACATAATTTCATATGTATTTTGTATATATATTTCTATAGAAATCTACTTTATTTTATGTGTATTCGTATATATATTTTGAAACAGATTTACATTGTTTTATATGTATTTTTGAATATCTCTTTCAATACATAAAATATCTCTTTCAATACATACAATACATAAAATGTATTTTGTATATATATTTTTATAGAAATCTACGTTATTTTATGTGTATTCGTATATATATTTTGAAACAAATTTACATTGTTTTATATGTATTTTGCATATCTATTTCAATACAAATTTACCTTATTGTATGTGTTTTTTGTATATTTATTTTAATACAAATTTAATTTTTTGGTGTATTTTGGTATATATATTTTTATAAATGCGTTATTTTATGGGTATTTTGCTTCTTTATTTTCATACAAATTTACATTATTTTATTAATATTCTGTGTATTTATTTTGATACGATTTTACATTATTCTGTGTTTTGTACATATTTTTTTATACAAATTTACGTTATTTTAAGTGTATTTGTTTATGTATTTTCATTCAAATTTACATTATTTTATGTGTATTTTGTGTATGTATTTCAATACAAATTTACGTAATTTTATGTGTATTTTGTATATTTATTTTCATACAAATTTAAAATATTTTTGTTTATTTTTGTATATAGTTTGATACAAATTTAGGTTATTTTATGTGTAATTTGTATATCTATTTTCATACAAATACACATTCTTTTATTGATATATTGTTTATTTATTTTGACGCGAATTTTATGTGAATTTGTTTTCATTTCATACAAATTTACATTATTTTATGTGTATTTTGTACATGTATTTAAATACAAATTTAACTAATTATATGTGTATTTTGTATATCTATTTTCATACAAATTGAAATATATTTTTTTGTTTTTTTGTATATATTTTTATTCAAATTTTCGTAATCTTATAAAAATATATATACCAAAAAACACATAAAATATTTAAATTTGCATTGAAATAAATATACAAAATGCACATACAATAAGGTAAATTTGTATTGAAAGAGATATGCAAAAATACATATAAAACATTGTAAATTTGTTTCAAAATATATATACGAATACAAATAAAAAAAGTAGATTTCTATAAAAATATATATACAAAATACACATAAAATAATGTAAATTTATATAAAAATATATACAAATACACATAAAACACCATGAATTTTAATAAAATATATATTCAAAATAAATATTAAATAATGTAAAAGCGTATAAAAATATATATACAAAGTACATATAAAATAATGTAAATTCGTATCAATATAAATCAACAAAACACCAATAAAATAATATATATTTGAATGAAAATAAATTTATAAAATACACATAACATAACTAAAATTTGTATTAAAATATATACAAAAATACATAGAAATAATTTGAGTTTGTATGAAAATAGATATACAAAATACACATAAAACTAGGTAAATTTCTTTTGAAATGTATATACAAAATACCCATAAAATATTGTAAATTTTTGTCAAAATATATAAACAAATATACATAAAATAACGTAAATTTGTATGAAAAATATATACAAAATACACATAGAATAATGTCAATTCGTATCAAAATGAATGAGCAGAATATCAATAAAATAATGTAAATTTGTATGAAAATAAAGATGCAAAATACCCAAAAAATAAAGCATATGTTTATAAAAATACAGATACAAAAATACACATCGAATAATTAAATTTGTATTAAAATTAATATACAAAATGCGTATATAATAAGGTAAATTTGTATTGAAAAAATATGCAACATACACGTTTACTCATACAAATTTATATTATTTTATTGGTATTTTGATTATTTATTTTGATACGAATTACATGATTATATGTGTATTTTGTACATAATTTTTTTATACGTATTTACATTATTTAATGTGTATTTTGTTTATATATTTTCATACAAATTTACGTTATTATATGTGTATTTGTATAAATATTTTGATACAAATTTACTTTATTTCATGTATTTTGTATATATATTTCAATTCAAATTTAGCTTACTTTGTGTGTATTTTGTATATATTTTCATACAAATTTAATTACTTCTGTGTATTTTTGTATATAGTTTTATATAAATTTAAGTTATTTTATGTGTATTTTGTATTTTTATATTTATACAAATACACATTCTTTTATTGGTATTTTGTTTATTTATTTTGATACGAATTTACATTATTTTATGTGTTTTTTGTATACATTTTTTTATACGTATTTACCTCATTTTATGTGTATTTTGTATATATATTTTTATAGAAATCTACGTTATTTTATGTGTATTTCTATATATATTTTGAAACAAATTTACATTGTTTTATATGTATTTTGCATATCTATTTCAATACAAATTTACCTTATTGTATGTGTTTTTTGTATATTTATTTTAATACAAATTTAATTTTTTGATGTGTATTTTGGTATATATATTTTTATAAAAAAAATGCGTTATTTTATGGGTATTTTGCTTCTTTATTTTCATACAAGTTTACATTATTTTATTAATATTCTGTGTATTTATTTTGATACGATTTTACATTATTCTATTTGTTTTGTACATTTTTTTTATACAAATTTACGTTATTTTAAGTGTATTTGTTTATGTATTTTCATTCAAATTTACATTATTTTATGTGTATTTTGTGTATGTATTTCAATACAAATTTACCTAATTTTATGTGTATTTTGTATATTTATTTTCATACAAATTTAAAATATTTTTGTGTATTTTTGTATATAGTTTGATACAAATTTAGGTTATTTTATGTGTATTTTGTATATCTATTTTCATACAAATACACATTCTATTATTGATATTATATTTATTTATTTTGACGCGAATTTACATTATTTAATGTGTATTTTGTATATATATTTTTATACGTATTTACATCATTTCATGTGTATTTTGTATAGTTTTAAACAAATTTATATTATTTAATGTGTATTTTGTATATATATATTTATACAAATACACATTCTTTTATTGGTATTTTGTTTATTTATTTTTATACTAATTTACATTATTTTATGTGTATTTTGTATACATTTTTTATACGTATTTACTTAATTTTATGTGTATTTTGTATATATATTTTTATAGAAATCTATCTTATTTCATGTGTATTCGTATATATATTTTGAAACAAATTTACATTGTTTATATGTATTTTGCATATCTATTTTTGTGTATTCTGTATTTATTTTTGTTATACATAGAATAATGTAAAATCGTATCAAAATAGGTACACAGAATATCAATAAAATAATTTAAATTTGTATGAAAATAAAGATGCAAAATTCCCATAAGATAAAGCATATTTTTTTTTTAAATACATATACAAAAATACACATAGAATAATTAAATTTGTATTAAAATTAATATACAAAATGCACACATACAAAAAGGTAAATTTGTATTGAAAAAAAAACGCAAAATACAAATAAAACAGTGTAGATTTGTTTCAAAATATATATACGAATACATATAAAATAACGTAGATTTCTATAGAAATATATATACAAAATACACATGAAATTATGTAAATACGTATAAAAATATATATATAAAATACATATTAAGTAATGTAAATTCGTGACAAAATAAATAAACAAAATATCATGAAAAGAATGTGTATTTGTATGAAAATAAATAATAGATAATAAATTTGTATGTAATATATATGCAAGATACACATTAAATAATGTAAATATGTATAAAAAAAATATATATACAAAAAACAAATAGAATAATGTAAAATCGTATCAAAATAAATACACCGAATATTAATAAAATAATGTAAATTTGTATGAAAATAAAGATGCAAAATTCCCATCAAATAGCGCATTTCTTATAAAAATATATGTACCAAAATACACATAAAATATTTAAATTTGTATTGAAATAAATATACAAAATGCACATAAAATAAGGTAAACTTCTGTTGAAAGAGATATGCAAAAATACATATAAAAAATTGTAAATTTGTTTCAAAATATATATACGAATACACATAAAATAACGTAGATTTCTATAAAATATATATACAAAATGCACATAAAATTAGGTAAATACGTATAAAAAAAATGTAAACAAAATACACATAAAATAATATAAATTCGAAACAAAATAAATAAACAAAATACCAATAAAAGAATGAGTATTTGTTCTGTGTATTTTTGTATATAGTTTTATACAAATTTACGATATTTTATGTGTATTTTGTATATTTATATTTATACAAATACACATTCTTTTACTGGTATTTTGTTTATTTATTTTGATACGATTTTTATGTGTATTTTGTATTCTTTTTTTTATACGTATTTACTTCATTTTATGTGTATTTTGTATATATTTTTATAGAAATCAACGTTATTTTATGTGTATTCGTATATATATTTTGAAACAAATTTACATTGTTTTATATGTATTTTGCATATCTATTTCAATACAAATTTACCTTACAGTATGTGCATTTTTTATATTTATTTTAATACAAATTTTAATATTTTATGTGTATTTTGGTATATATATTTTTATAAAAAATGCGTTATTTTATGGCTGTTTTGCATCTTTATTTTCATACAAATTTACATTATTTAATTAATATTCTGTGTATTTGTTTTGATACGATTTTACATTATTCTATTTGTGTTTTGTATATATTTTTTTATACATATTTACATTATTTAATTAGTATTTTGTATATATATTTGATACAAATTTACGTTATTTTAAGTGTATATGTTTATATATTTTCATTCAAATTTCCATTATTTTATGTGTATTTTGTATATGTAATTCAATACAAATTTACCTAATTTTATGTGTATTTAGTATATTTATTTTCATACAAATTTAAATTATTTTTGTGATTTTTTGTATATAGTTTTATACAAACTTAGGTTATTTTATGAGTATTTTGTATTTCTATTTTCATACAAATACACATTCTTTTATTGATATTTTGTTTATTTATTTTGACGAGAATTTAAATTATTTAATGTGTATTTTGTATATATATATTTTTATACGTATTTACATCATTTCATGTGTATTTTGTATATATATTTCTATAGAAATCTACGTTATTTTATGTGTATTCGTATATAGATTTTTAAACAAATTTACGCTTTAATGTGCATTTTGTATATTTTTTCAATACAAATTTACCATATTGTACGTGCATTTTGTATATTAATTTTAATACAAATTTAATTATTCTATGTGTATTTTTGTATATGTATTTTTAAATAAATATGCTTTATGTTATGGGTATTTTGCATCTTTATTTTCATACAAAATTACATTATTTTATTGATATTCTGTGTATTTATTTTGATACGATTTTACATTATTCTATGTGTATTTTGTATATATTTTTCATTTAATTTAGCTTATTTTATGTGTATTTTGTATATCTATTTATTTTAATACAAAATCAAATATTTTATGTTTTTTCGTATATATATTTTTATAAAAAAATGTGTTATTTTATGGGTATTTTGCATCTTAATTTTCATACAAATTTACATTATTTTATTAATATTTTCTGTATTTATTTTCATACGATTTTACATTATTTTATTTGTGTTTTGTATATATTTTTTTTATACATATTTACATTATTTAATGTGTTTTTTGTATATATATTTGATACAAATTTACGTTATTTTAAGTCTATATGTTTATATATTTTCATTCAAATTTACATTATTTTATGTGTATTTTGTATATGTATTTCAATACAAATTTACCTAATTTTATATGTTTTTTGTATATTTATTTTCATACAAGTTTAAATTATTTTTGTGTATTTTTTTTATAGTTTTATACAAATTTAGGTTATTTTATGTGTAATTTGTATATCTATTTTCATACAAATACACATTCTTTTCATGATATTTTGTTTATTTATTTTGACACGAATTAACATTATTTAATGTGTATTTTGTATATATATTTTTATACGTATTTAGATTATTTCAAGTGTATTTTGTATAATATATTTCTATAGAAATCTACGTTATTTTATGTGTATTCGTATATATATTTTGAAACAAATTTACATTGTTTTATGTGTATTTTGCATATTTTTTCAATACAAATTTACCTTATTGTATGTGCATTTTGTACATTAATTTTAATACAAATTTGATTAATCTATGTGTATTTTTGTATATGTATTTTTATAAAAATATGCTTTATTTTATGGGTATTTTGCATCTTTATTTTCATACAAATTTACATTATTTTATTGATATTCTGTGTATTTATTTTAATATGATTTTACATTATTCTATGTGTATTTTGTATATATATTTTATATAAAATGTATTTGTTTTCATTTCATACAAATCTACATTATTTTATGTATTTTTTGTACATAAAATATTTAAATTTGTATTGAAATAAATATACAAAATGCACATACAATAAGGTAAACTTCTATTGAAAGAGATATGCAAAAATACATATAAAACAATGTAAATTTGTTTCAAAATATATATACGAATACACATAAAATAACGTAGATTTCTATAAAAAATATATACAAAATACACATAAAATTAAGTAAATACGTATAAAAAATGTAAACAAAATACACATAAAATTAGTAAACTCGAAACAAAATAAATAAACAAAATACCAATAAAAGAATGTGTATTTGTATAAATATAAATGTACAAAATACACATACAAAATAAACATAAAATAAGGTAAATTTGTAATGAAATATATGTACAAAATACACATAAAATAATGTAAATTTATATGAAAATATATATACAAATACACATAAAATACCATGAATTTGTATAAGATTATATATTCAAAATAAAAATTAAATAATGTAAATGCGTAAAAAATATATATACAAAGTACATATAAAATAATGTAAATTCGTATCAATATAAATCAACAAAATACCAATAAAATAATATATATTTGAATGAAAATAGATTTACAAAATACACATAACATATCTAAAATTTGTATTGAAATATATACAAAAATACATAAAAATAATTTGAGTTTGTATGAAAATAGATATTCAAAATACATATAAAACTAGGTAAATTTCTTTTGAAATATATATACAAAATACCCATAAAATATTGTAAATTTGTGTCAAAATATATAAACATATACACATAAAATAACTTAAAATAACGTAAATATGTATCAAATATATATACAAAAAACACATTAAATAATGTAAATATGTATAAAAAAATATATACAAAACATAAATAAAATAATGTAAAATCGTATCAAAATAAATACAGAAAATATTAATAAAATAATGTAAATTTGTATGAAAATTAAGATGCAAAATTCCCATAAAATAACACATTTTTTATAAAAATATATATACGAAAAAACACAAAATATTAGATTTTGTATTAAAATAAATAGATATACATTCTTTTATTGGTATTTTGTTTATTTATTTTGTTTCGAATTTACATTATTTTATGTGTATTTTGTTTACATTTTTTTATACGTATTTACTTAATTTTATGTGTATTTTATATATATATTTTTATAGAAATCTACGTTATTTTATGTGTATTCGTATATATATTTTGAAACAAATTTACATTGTTTTATATGTATTTTTGCATATCTCTTTCAATAGAAGTTTACCTTATTGTATGTGCATTTTGTATATTTATTTCAATACAAATTTAAATATTTTATGTGTATTTTGGTATATATAATAATGTAAATTCGTATCAATATAAATCAACAAAACACCAATAAAATAATATATATATATATATATATATATATATATATATATATATATATATATATATATATATATATATATATATATATAATATATATATATATATATATATATATATATATATATATATATATATATGAATGAAAATAAATTTACAAAATACACATAACATAACTAAAATATGTATTAAAATATATACAAAAATACATAGAAATAATTTGAGTTTGTATGAAAATAGATATTCAAAATACACATAAAACTAGGTAAATTTCTTTTGAAATGTATATACAAAATAGCCATAAAATATAGTAAATTTGTGTCAAAATATATAAACAAATACACATAAAATAACGTAAATTTGTATGAAAAATATATACAAAATACACATAGAATAATGTCAATTCGTATCAAAATGAATGAGCAGAATATCAATAAAATAATGTATATTTGTATGAAAATAAAGATGCAAAATACCCCCAAAAAAAGCATATGTTTATAAAAATACAGATACAAAATACACATCGAATAATTAAATTTGTATTAAAATTAATATACAAAATGCGTATATAATAAGGTAAATTTGTATTGAAAAAATATGCAACATACACGTTTACTCATACAAATTTATATTATTTTATTGGTATTTTGTTTATTTATTTTGATACGAATTACATGATTATATGTGTATTTTGTACACATTTTTTTATACGTATTTACATTATTTAATGTGTATTTTGTTTATATATTTTCATACAGATTTACGTTATTATATGTGTATTTGTATAAATATTTTGATACAAATTTACTTTATTTCATGTATTTTGTATATATATTTCAATTCAAATTTAGCTTATTTTGTGTGTATTTTGTATATATTTTCATACAAATTTAATTACTTCTGTGTATTTATGTATATAGTTTTATATAAATTTACGTTATTTTATGTATTTTGTATATTTATATTTATACAAATACACATTCTTTTATTGGTATTTTGTTTATTTATTTTGATACGAATTTACATTATTTTATGTGTATTTTGTATACATTTTTTTATACGTATTTACTTAATTTTATGTTTATTTTGTATATATATATTTATAGAAATCTACGTTATTTTATGTGTATTCGTATACATATTTTGAAACAAATTTACATTGCTTTATATGTATTTTGCGTATCTATTTCAATACAAATCTACCTTATTGTAAGTGTTTTTTATATATTTATTTTAATACAAATCTTATTTTTTTATGTGTATTTTGGTATATATATTTTTATAAATAAAAAAAATGCGTTATTTTACGGGTATTTTGCCTCTTTATTTTCATACAAATCTACATTATTTTATTAATATTCTGTGTATTTATTTTGATACGATTTTACATTATTCTATTTGTGTTTTGTATATATTTTTTTTATCCAGATTTACGTTATTTTAATTGTATTTGTTTATGTATTTTCATTCAAATTTACATTATTTTATGTGTATTTTGTATATGTATTTCCATACAAATTTACCTAATTTTATGTGTATTTTGTATATTTATTTTCATACAAATTTAAAATATTTTTGTGTATTTTTGTATATAGTTTGATACAAATTTAGGTTATTTTATGTGTTTTTTGAATATCTATTAAATATATATACAAAATACATATGAAATTATGTAAATACGTATAAAAATATATATACAAAATACATATCAAATAATGTAAATTCGTGTCATAATAAATAAACAAAATATCATGAAAAGAATGTGTATTTGTATGAAAATAGATAATAGATAATAAATTTGTATAAAATATATATGCAAGATACACATTAAATAATGTATATATGTATAAAAAAGTATATACAAAAACAAATAGAATAATGTAAAATCGTATCAAAATAAATACACCGAATATTAATAAAATAATGTAAATTTGTTTGAAAATAAAGATGCAAAATTATAATAAATGCATTTTTTATAAAAATATATATACCAAAATACACATAAAAGTTTATTTGTATTGATATAAATATATATACAATATACATACAATTTATTGAAAGAGAATGATAGAAAAATACAAAAAATATGTAAAAAACAATGTAAATGAATACAAATAAAATAAACGTAGATTTCTATAAAATATATATACAAAATACACATAAAATTAAGTAAATACGTATAAAAAAATGTTTTCAAAATACACATAATAATGTAAATTAAAATAAATAAACAAAATACCAAAAAAGATGTATGTGTATTTGATAAATATAAATATACAAAATACACATACAATAAAAATAAAATAAAGTAGATTTTAATAAAATATATGTACAAAATACACATACAATAATGTAAATTTATATAAAAATATATACAAATACACATAAAATAATGAATTTGTATAAAAAATTTATTCAAAAATATATATAATAAATAATGAGCGTATAAAATATATATACAAAGTACATATAAAATGAAAATTAAGATGCAAAATACCTATAAAATAAAGCATTTTTATAAAATTATTGATACCAAAATACATAAAATATTTGAACTTGTATTAAAATAACTATACAAAATCCAAATACAATACGTTATATTTTTATTGAATTAGATATGAAAAATACATATAATATAATTAAATTTTTTTTAAAAATTTATCTACGAATACACATAAAATAACGTTGATTTCTATAAAATACATATACAAAATACACATAAAATTAAATAAATACGTAAAAAATGTATACAAAATACACATAAAATAATGTAAATTCGTATAAATGTAAATAAACAATATACCAATAAAAGAATATTTGTATAAATATAAATATACAAAATGCACATAAAATAACGTAAATTTATATAAAACTATATACATAAAATAACGCAAATTTTATAAAAATATATGTACAAAATGAACATTAGATAAATTTGCATAAAATATATATACAAAACACATTAGATAATGTAAATGAGTATAAAAATATATACAAAATACCTATAAAATAATCTACATTCGTATCAATTAAATTAAGAAATTCAATAAAATAATGTAATTTTGGATGAAAATATATATACAAAATACACATAAAATAACCTAAATACAAATACAAATATACACATAAAATAATTTAAAATTGAATAAAATAAATATACAAAATAAACATAAAATAAGGTAAATTTGTAATTTGAAATATATGAAAAATACACATAAAATAATATAAATTTGTATGAAAATATATACAAATACACATTAAATAACATGAATTTGTATAAAATTTCTATCAAAATATATACTTATACACAATAAAATAACGTAATTTTTTTATGAAAATATATATACAAAAAACACATAAAATAATTTAAATACGTAGAAAATATATATATACAAAAACACATAAAATAATGTAAATTTGTATGAAAATATAAACAAATACACATAAAATAATGTAAATTTGGATAAAAATATATACAAAATTAACATTAAATAATGTAAATATATATAAAAAAATATATATAAAAACACATAGAATAATTGTAAATCGTATCAAAATAAATAAAGAGAATATCAATAAAATAATGTAAATTTGTATGAAAATAAAGATGCAAAATATCCATATAATAACGCATATTTGCATAAATATATATATATACAAAAATACATATAAAATAATTAAATTTGTATTAAAATAAATATACAAAATGCACGTACAATAAAGTAAATTTGTATTGAAATATATACAAAACACACATTAGATAATGTAAATTTGTATCAAAATATATATACGAATACTCATAAAATAGAGTAAATTTCTATGAAAATATACATACAAAATAGATATACAAAATACACATATAACTAGTTAAATTTGTATTTAAATACATGTACAAAAAACACATAAAATAATGTAGATTTGTATGAAATGAAAACAAATACATTTTATATAAAATATATATACAAAATACACATAGAATAATGTAAAATCATATCAAAATAAATACACAGAATAACAATAAAATAATGTAAGTTTTTATGAAAATAAAGATGCAAAATACCCGTAAAATAAAGCATATTTTTATAAAAATACATATACAAAAATCCACATAGATTAATCAAATTTGTAATAAAATTAATATACAAAATGCACATACAATAATGTAAATTTGTATTAAAAAAAATATGCAAAATACACATAAAAAAATGTAAATTTGTTTCAAAATATATATACGAATACACATAAAATAACGCAGATTTCTATAGAAATATATATACAAAATACACTTGAAATAATGTAAATACGTATAAAAATATATATACAAAATACACATTAAATAATGTTAATTCGTGTCAAATAAATAAACAAAATATCATGAAAAGAATGTATTTGTACGAAAATAGATATACAAAATACACATAAAATAACCTAAATTTGTATAAAACTATATACAAAAATACACAAAAATAATTTAAACTTCTATGAAAATAAATATACAAAAAACATATAAAATTAGGTAAATTTGTATTGAAATACATATACAAAATACACTGAAAATAATGTAAATTTGAATGAAAATATATAAACATATAGACTTAAAATAAGGTAAATTTGAATCAAATATATATACAAAAAAAACATTAAATAATGTAAATATGTATAAAAAAATATATACAAAACACAAATAAAATAATGTAAAATCGTATCAAAATAAATACAGAAAATATTAATAAAATAATGTAAATTTGTATGAAAATTAAGATGCAAAATGCCCATAAAATAATGCATTTCTTATAAAAATATATATACCAAAATACATAAAATATTTAATTTTGTATTAAAATAAATAGTACAAAATACTCATAAAATAAACTAAACTATTGAAATATATATACAAAATACATAAAATAATGTAAATTTGTATCAAAATATATATACAAATACACATATAATAACGTAAATTTGTATAAAATATATAAACAAAATACACATAAAATGTAAATACGTATAAAAAATGTACAAAATACACATATAATAATATAAATTCGTATCAAAATAAATATTCAAAATACCAATAAAATAATGTGTATTTGTATAAATATAAATGTACAAAATACACATACAAAACAAACATAAAATAAGGTAAATTTGTAATGAAATATATGTACAAAATATACATAAAATAATGTAAATTTATATGAAAATATATATACAAATACACATAAAATACCATGAATTTGTATAAAAATATATATTGAAATAAATATTAAATAATGTAAATGCGTATAAAAAATATATAAAAAAGTACATATAAAATAATGTAAATTCGTATCAAAATAAATCAACAAAATACCAATAAAATAATATATATTTGAATGAAAAGAAATTTACAAAATACACATAACATAACTAAAATTTGTATTGAAATATATACAAAATACATAAAATAATTTGAGTTTGTATGAAAATAGATATTCAAAATACATATAAAAATAGGTAAATTTCTTTTGAAATATATATACAAAATACCCATAAAATATTGTAAATTTGTGTCAGAATATATAAACAAATACACATAAAATAACGTAAATTTGTTTGAAAAATATATACAAAATACACATAGAATAATGTCAAATCGTATCAAAATGAATGAGCAGAATATCAATAAAATAACGTAAATTTGTATGAAAATAAAGATGCAAAATACCCATAAAATAAAGCATATTTTTATAAAAATACATATACAAAAATACACATAGAATAATTAAATTTGTATTAAAATTAATATACAAAATGCATATACAATAACGTAAATTTGTATAGAAAAAATAAAATACACATAAAAGTGTAAATTTGTTTAAAATCGATATACGAATACACATAATATAACGTAGATTTCTATAGAAAGATATATACAAAATACACATGAAATGATGTAAATACGTATAAAAATATATATATAAAATACACATTAAATAATTTAAATTCTCGTCAAAATAAATAAACAAAATATCAATAAAAGAATGTGTAATTGTATGAAAATAGATATACAAAATACTCATAAAATAACTTAAGTTTGTATAAAACTATATACAAAAATACACAAAAATAATTTAAATTTGTATGAAAATAAATATACAAAATACACATAAAATTAGGTAAATTTGTATTGAAATACATATACAAAATACACATAAAATAATGGAAGTTTGAATGAAAATATATAAACATATACACTTAAAATAACGTAAATT
The DNA here is from genome assembly GCF_024679095.1 of Eriocheir sinensis. Lineage (NCBI taxonomy): Eukaryota > Metazoa > Arthropoda > Malacostraca > Decapoda > Varunidae > Eriocheir > Eriocheir sinensis. The sequence goes on from NW_026110419.1 coordinate 333,702, forward strand.
TGTTTCAAATATATATACAAAATACTAATTAAATAATGTAAATATGTATAAAAAAAAATATATTCAAAACACAAATAGAATAATGTAAAATCGATTCAAAATAAATTCACAGAATATTAATAAAATAATGTAAATTTGTATGAAAATAAAGATGGAAAATAGCCATAAAATAACGCATTTTTTATAAATATATATATACCAAAATACACATAAAATACTAAAATTTGTATTAAAATAAATATAAAAAATGCACATACTGTAAGGTAAATTTGTATTGAAATAGATATGCAAAATACATATAAAACAATGTAAATTTGTTTCAAAATATATATACGAATACACATAAAATAACGTTGATTTCTATAAAAATATATACAAAATACACATAAAATGAAGTATTTGATATATATATTTTTTTTATTTATTTACATAATTTTATAAGTATTTTGAATATATATTTTCATAGAAATTTACTCTATATGTATATGTATAGAAAATAAACATGAAATAATCTAAATTCGTATCGAAATAAATGAACATAATACCGATAAAATAGAGTAATTTTGAATGAAAATATATATAGAAAATACACATAAAATAACGTAAATACAAATAAATATATACACATAAAATGATTTGAATTTGAATGAAAATAGATATAAAAATAAACTTAAAATAATGCAAATTTATAATGAAATATATATACAAAATACACATAAAATAATGTAGATTTGTTTCAAAATATATATACGAATACACATAAAATAACGTAGATTTCTATAGAAATATATATACAAAATACACATGAAATGTTGTAAATACGTATAAAAATATATATACAAATACATTAAAGAATGTAAATTCGTGTCAAAATAAATAATTAAAATATCAATAAAAGAATGTGTATTTGTATGAAAATACATATACAAAATACACATAAAATAACGTAAATTTGTATAAAACTATATATAAAAATACACAAACATAAGTTAAATTTGTATGAAAATAAATATACAAAATACACATAAAATTAGGTAAATTTGTAAAGAAATACATATACAAAATACACATAAAATAATGTAAATTTGAATGAAAATATATAAACAAATACACTTAAATTAACATAAATTTGTATAAAATATATATAAAAAATACTCATTAAATAATGTAAATATGAATAAAAAATATATATACAAAACACAAATAGAATAATGTAAAATCGTATTAAAATAAATACACAGAATGTAAATAAAATAATGTAAATTTGTATGAAAATAAATATGCAAAATACCCATAAAATAACGCATTTTTTTATAAATATACAAAATACACATGAAAGGATGTAAATACGTATAAAAATATATATACAAAATACACATTAAATAATGTAAATTCGCGTCAAAATAAATAAACAAAATGTCAATAAAAGAATGTGTATTTATATGAAAATAAATATACAAAATACACATAAGATAACATAAATTTGTATAAAACTATATACAAAAATACACAAAAATAATTTAAATTTGTATGAAAATAAATATACAAAATACACATAAAATTAGGTAAATTTGTATTGAAATACATATACAAAATACACATAAAATACTGTAAATTTGAATGAAAATTCATAAACAAATAAACTTAAAACAACGTAAATTTGTATAAAAAAATATATACAAAACACAAATAGAATAATGTAAAATCGTATCAAAATAAATACACAGAATATTAATAAAATAATGTAAATTTGTATGAAAATAAATAAGCAAAATACCCATAAAATATATATACAAACATACACATAAAAAAATTTATTTGTATTAAAATAAATATACAAAATACACATACAATAAGGTAAATCTGTATTGAAATAGATATGCAAAATACATATAAAACAATGTAAATTTGTTTCAAAATATATATACGAATACACATAAAATAACGTACATTTGTATAAAAATATATATACAAAATACACATAAAATGAAGTAAATACGTATAAAAAGATGTATACAAAATACACATAAAATAATGTAAATTCGTATCAAAAATAAAACAAAAACAAAATACCAATAAAAAAATGTGTATTTGTATAAAAATAAATATACAAAATACACATAAAATAACGTAAATTTGTATAAAAATATATACAAAAATACACAGAAGTTATTAAATTCGTATGAAAATAGATGTACAAAATACAGATAAAATAAGCTAAATTTGAATTGAAATGTATATACAAAATACATAAAATAATGTAAATTTGTATCAAAATATTTTTTAAAAATACATATAATAACGTAGATTTGTTTAAAAATATATAAACAAAATACACATTAAGTAATGTAAATACGTATAAAAAATATGTACAAAATACACATATAATCATGTAATTCGTATCAAACTAAATAAACAAAATAGCAATAAAATAATGTAAATTTGTGAGAAAACATATACAAATACATATAAAATAACGCTAATTTCTATAAAATATATGTCCAAAATGAACGTAAAATAAAGTAACTTTGGATAAAAATATATACAAAATACACATTAAATAATGTAAATGCGTACATAAAATAACCTAAATTTGTATAAAACTATATTCAAAAATACAAAAATAATTTAAATTTGTATGAAAGAAATATACAAAATGCACATAAAATTAGGATAATTTCTATTGAAATACATATACAAAATACACATAAAATAATGTAAATTTGAAAGAAAATATATAAACAAATACACATATAATAACGTAAATTTGTATGAAATACATATACAATATACACATTAAATAATGTAAATATGTATAAAAAAATATATACAAAACACAAATAGAATAATGTAAAATCGTATCAAAATATATACACAGAATATTAATAAAATAATGTAAATTTGTATGAAAATTAAGATGCAAAATACCTATAAAATAACGCATTTTTTATAAAATTATTGATACCAAAATACACATAAAATATTTGAATTTGTATCAAAATAAATATACAAAATGCACATACAATAAGGTAAATTTGTATTGCAATAGATATGCAAAATACATATAAAATAATGTAAATTTGTTTCAAAATATATATGCGAATACACATAAAATAACGTAGATTTCTATAAAAATACATATACAAAATACACATAAAATTAAGTAAATACGTATAAAAAAATGTATACAAAATAAACATAAAATAATGTAAATTCGTATAAATATAAATAAACAATATAGCAATAAAAGAATGTGTATTTGTATAAATATAAATATACAAAATGCACATAAAATAACGTAAATTTATATAAAACTATATACATAAAATAACGCAAATTTCTATAAAAATATATTTACAAAAATTAAAATAAAATAAATTTTAATAAAAATATATATAAAAAAAAAAAATTATATAATTTAAATTATTATAAAAATATTTATAAAAAATAAATATTAAATAATATAAATTCGTATCGAATTAAATTAAGAAAATACCAATAAAATAATGTAATTTTGGATGAAAATATATATACAAAATACACATAAAATAACCTAAATACAAATACAAATATACACATAAAATAATTTAAAATTGAATGAAATAAATATACAAAATAAACATAAAATAAAATAAATTTGTAATGAAATATATGTAAAAATACACATAAAATAATATAAATTTGTATGAAAATATATATACAAATACACATTAAATAACATGAATTTGTATAAAATTTGTATCACAATATATACGAATACACACAATAAAATAACGTAATTTTTTTATGAAAATGTATATACAAAATACACATCAAATAATGTAAATTTGTATAAAAATATATAAACAAATACACATAAAATAATGTAAATTTGGATAAAATATATATACAAAATAAACCTTAAATAATGTAAATATGTAAAAAAAATATATACAAAATACACATAGAATAATGTTAAATCGTATCAAAATAAATAAAGAGAATATCAATATAATAATGTAAATTTGTATGAAAATAAAGCTGCAAAATATCCACATAATAACGCATATTTGCATAAAAATATATATACAAAAATACATATAAAATAATTAAATTTGTATTAAAATAAATATACAAAATGCACGTACAATTAAGAAAATTTGTATTGAAATAGATATGCAAAATACACATCAATTATGTAAATTTGTATCAAAATATATGTACGAATACTCATAAAATAGAGAAAATTTCTTTGAAAATATACATACAAAATAGATATACAAAATACACATATAACTAGTTAAATTTGTATTTAAATACATGTACAAAAAACACATAAAATAATGTAGATTTGTATGAAATGAAAACAAATACATTTTATATAAAATATATACAAAATACACATAGAATAATGTAAAATCATACCAAATAAATACAGAATATCAATAAAATAATGTAAATTTGTGAAAATAAAGATGCAAAATACCCATAAAATAAAGCATATTTTATAAAATACATACACAAAAATACACATAGATTAATCAAATTTGTATTAAAATTAATATACAAAATGCACATACAATAATGTAAATTTGTATTGAAAAAATATGCAAAATACACATAAAACAATGTAAATTTGTTTCAAAATATATATACGAATACAAATAAAATAACGTAGATTTCTATAGAAATATATATACAAAATACACTTGAAATAATGTAAATACGTATAAAAATATATATACAAAATACACATTAAATAATGTTAATTCGTGTCAAATAAATAAAAAAAATATCATGAAAAGAATGTGTATTTGTATGAAAATAGATATACAAAATACACATAAAATAACCTAAGTTTGTATAAAACTATATACAAATATAAACAAAAATAATTTAAACTTGTATGAAAATAAATATACAAAAAACATAAAATTAGGTAAATTTGTATTGAAATACATATACAAAATACACATAAAATAATGTAAATTTGAATGAAAATATATAAACATATAGACTTAAAATAACGTAAATTTGTATCAAATATATATACAAAAAAACACATTAAATAATGTAAATATGTATAAAAAATATATACAAAACTCAAATAAAATAATGTAAAATCGTATCAAAATAAATACAGAAAATATTAATAAAATAATGTAAATTTGTATGAAAATTAAGATTCAAAATACCCATGTGTGTATTCGTATATATATTTTGAAACAAATTTACATTGTTTATATATTTTGCATATCTATTTTTGTGTATTCTGTATTTATTTTGTTATACATAGAATAATGAAAATCGTATCAAAATAAGTACACAGAATATCAATAAAATAATTTAAATTTGTATGAAAAAAGATACAAAATACCCATAAGATAAAGCATATTTTTTTTTAAAAATACATATACAAAAATACACATAGAATAATTAAATTTGTATTAAAATTAATATACAAAATGCACACATACAATAAGGTAAATTTGTATTGAAAAAAAACGCAAAATACAAATAAAACATTGTAAATTTGTTTAAAAATATATATACGAATACACATAAAATAACGTAGATTTCTATAGAAATATATACAAAATACACATGAAATTATGTAAATACGTATAAAAATATATATATAAAATACAAATTAAGTAATGTAAATTCGTGTCAAAATAAATAAACAAAATATCATGAAAAGAATGTGTATTTGTATGAAAATAAATAATAGATAATAAATTTGTATGAAATATATATGCAAGATATACATTAAATAATGTAATTATGTATAAAAAATATATATACAAAAAACAAAAAGAATAATATAAGATCGTATCAAAATAAATACACCGAATATTAATAAAATAATGTAAATTTGTATGAAAATAAAGATGCAAAATTCCCATCAAATAGCGCATTTCTTATAAAAATATATATACCAAAATACACATAAAATATTTAAATTTGTATTGAAATAAATGTACAAAATGCACATACAATAAGGTAAACTTCTATTGAAAGAGATATGCAAAAATACATATAAAACAAAGTAAATTTGTTTCAAAATATATATACGAATACACATAAAATAACGTAGATTTCTATAAAAATATATATACAAAATACACATCAAATTAGGTAAATACGTATAAAAAAATGTAAACAAAATACACATAAAATAATATAAATTCGAAACAAAATAAATAAACAAAATACCAATAAAAGAATGTGTATTTGTATAAATATAAATGTACAAAAAACACATACAAAATAAACATAAAATAAGGTAAATTTGTAATGAAATATATGTACAAAATACACATAAAATAATGTAAATTTATATGAAAATATATATACAAATACACATAAGATACCATGAATTTGTATAAAATTATATATTCAAAATAAATATTAAATAATGTAAATGCGTATAAAAAAATATATAAAAAGTACATATAAAATAATGTAAATTCGTATCAATATAAATCAACAAAATACCAATAAAATATATACAAAAATACATAAAAATAATTTGAGTTTGTATGAAAATAGATATTCAAAATACACATAAAAATAGGTAAATTTCTTTTGAAATATATTTACAAAATACCCATAAAATATTGTAAATTTGTGTCAGAATATATAAACAAATACACATAAAATAACGTAAATTTGTTTGAAAAATATATACAAAATACACATAAAATAATGTCAAATCGTATCAAAATGAATGAGCAGAATATCAATAAAATAACGTAAATTTGTATGAAAATAAAGATGCAAAATACCCATAAAATAAAGCATATTTTTAAAAAAAATACATATACAAAAATACACATAGAATAATTAAATTTTTATTAAAATTAATATACAAAATGCATATACAATAAGGTAAATTTGTATTGAAAAAATATGTAAAATACACATAAAAGTGTAAATTTGTTTAAAAATCGATATACGAATACATATAATATAACGTAGATTTCTATAGAAAGATATATACAAAATACACATGAAATGATGTAAATACGTATAAAAATATATACAAAATAAACATTAAATAATTTAAATTCTCGTCAAAATAAATAAACAAAATATCAATAAAAGAATGTGTATTTGTATGAAAATAGATATACAAAATACTCATAAAATAACCTAAGTTTGTATAAAACTATATACAAAAATACACAAAAATAATTTAAATTTGTATGAAAATAAATATACAAAATACACATAAAATTATTTTGTATATCTATTTTATACAAATGTACGTTATTTTATGTGAATTTGTTTTCATACAAATTTACATTATTTATGTGTATTTTGTACATGTATTAAATACAAATTTAACTAATTACATATTTATAAAAATACATATACAAAAATACACATAGATTAATCAAATTTGTATTAAAATTAATATACAAAATACACATACAATAAAGTAAATTTGTATTGAAAAAATATGCAAAATACACATAAAACAATGTAAATTTGTTTCAAAATATATATTCGAATACACATAAAATAACGCAGATTTCTATAGAAATATATATGCAAAATACACTTGAAATAATGTAAATACGTATAAAAATATATATACAAAATACACATTAAATAATGTTAATTCGTGTCAAAATAAATAAACAAAATATCATGAAAAGAATGTGTATTTGTGTGAAAATAGATATACAAAATACACATAAAATAACCTAAATTTGTATAAAACTATAAACAAAAATACACAAAATTAATTTAAACTTGTATGAAAATAAATATACAAAAAAACATATAAAATTAGATAAATTTGTATTGAAATACATATACAAAATACACATAAAATAATGTAAATTTGAATGAAAATATATAAACATATAGACTTAAAATAACGTAAATTTGTATCAAATATACATACAAAAAACACATTAAATAATGTAAATATGTATAAAAAAATATATACAAAACACAAATAAAATAATGTAAAATCGTATCAAAATAAATACAGAAAATATTAATAAAATAATGTAAACATAAAATATTTGATTTTGTATTAAAATAAATAGATATACAAAATACACATAAAATAGGCTAAATTTGAATTAAAATATATATACAAAATACATAAAATAATGTAAATTTGTATCAAAATACCTATACAAATACACATATAATAACGTAAATTTGTATAAAAATATATAAACAAAATACACATTAAATAATGTAAATACGTATCAAAAAATGTAAAAATACAAATAATCATGTAATTCGTTTAAAAATAAATAGACAAAATACCACTAAAATAATGTAAATTTCTAGTAGAAAACATATACAAAATACACATAAATAACGCAAATATCAATAAAAAAATATATAATATATATTTTTATACATATTTAAAATATTTAATGTATATTTTGTATATATATATTTTATCCAAATTTACGTGATTTTATATGTATTTGTTTATATATTTTCATACAAATTTACATTATTTTATGTGAGTTTTGTATATGTATTTCAATACAAATTTGCCTAACTTTATGTGTATTTTGCATATCTATTTTCAAACAAATTTAAATTATTTATGTGTATTTTTGTATATATTTTTATACAAATTCTAGTTATTTCATTTGTTTTTTGTATATATATTTTCCTACAAATATGCATTCTTTTATTGGAATTTTGTGTATTTAATTTTTTACGAATATATATTTTTCTACGTATTTAAACTATTTTATGTGTATTTTATATATACATTTTCATAAAAATTTACGTTATTTTATTGTGTGTATTCGTATATATTTTGAAACATTTTATACAAATTCATGTTATTTTATGTGTATTTGTATATATATTTTCATACAAATTTATATTATTTTATGTGTATTCTTACATATATTTTATTACAAATTTACCTTATTTTATGTTTATTTTGTATATTTATTTCATTCAATTTTAAATTATTTAATGTGTATATTTGTATTTGTATTTAGGTTATTTTATGTGTGTTTTCTATATATATTTTCATCCAAAATTACATTATTTTATTGTTATTTTCTTAATTTAACTCGATACAAATTTAGATTATTTCATAAGTATTTTGTATACATATTTTTATACTCATTTACATTATCTAATGTGTGTTTTGTATATATTTTTTATGCAAACTAGTTTTATGTGCATTTTGTACATATATTTTATAGAAACTTAAAACGTTATTTTATGTATTTTGTATATGTTTTCTCATACAAATTTACATTATTTAATTAGTTTTTTTTTATTTATTTTGATACGAATGACTTGATTATTGGTGTATTTTGTAAATATTTTTTATACGTATTTACATTACTTAATGTGTATTTTGTTTATATATATTTTTTACAAATTTACGTTATTATAGGTGTATTTGTTAAAAATAGTTTGAAACGAATTTACTTTATTTTATGTATGTTGGGAGGCGGTGGCTGAGTCGTCAAAGTAACGGCCTCGTGTTCAGGAGGACGCGAGTTCAATCCCAGCCCGGTGCCACCAAGCTGGGATTTTTCAGCCGCCGCCGAGTGGCTTAAAACTACCCACATGCTGTCCAGAAGACCACCTATCAACCCGGACTCTAGATTCAAGGATCAAAAATGAGCTCTGGGAGGGCAGCATGAGCCAATGCAAGATGGCGCCACTATAAACACTCGCCTGCGCCAGAACGGGCTGGGCCGACCATCAGGACCCACCGGAATGAAGCCTTGGACCGACCATCAGGATCCACCGGGAAGAAGCCTACCGGCGCAATAGGCAGCAATGTAAAAAAAAAAAAAAAAAAAAAAAAAAATTAAAATTAATATACAAAATGCACGTACAATAAGGGAAATTTGTATTGAAAAAATATACAAAATGCACATAAAACAATGTATATTTGTTTCAAAATATATATATGAATACACATAAAATAACGTATATTTCTATAGAAATATATATAAAAAATACACATGAAATGACGTAAATACGTACAAAAATATATATACACAATACACATTAAATAATGTAAATTCGCATCAAAATAAATCAACAAAATATAAATAAAAGAATGTGTATTTGTATTAAAATAGATATACAAAATACACATAAAATATTGTAAATTTGTATTGTATTGTTAAAAAAATACACAAAAATGATTTAAATTTGTATAAAAATATATATACAAAATACACATAAAACTAGTTAAATTTCTATTGAAATACATATACAAAATACACATAAAATAATGTAAATTTGAATGAAAATATATAAACAAATACACTTAAGATAACGTAAATTTGTTTGAAATATATATAGAAAATACACAATAAATAATGTAAATATGTATAAAAAAAATATATACAAAACACAAAAAGAATAATGTAAAATAGTATCAAAATAAATACACAGAATATTAATAAAATAATTTAAATTTGTATGAAAATAAAGACGCAAAATACCCATAAAACAAAGCATTTTTTTATGAAAATATATATACTAAATACACATAAAATATTTAAATTTGTATTACAATAAATATACAAAATGCACATACAATAAGGTAAATTTGTATTGAAATAGATATGCAAAATACACATAAAACAATGTAAATTTGTTTCAAAATATATATACGAATACACATAAAATAACGTAGATTTCTATAAAAATATATATACAAAATACACATAAAATGAAGTAAATACGTATAAGAAAATGTATACAAAATACACATAAAATAATGTAAACTCGTATCAAAATAAATAAACTAAATGCCAATAAAAGAATGTTTACTTGTATAAATATAAATATACAAAATACACATAAAATAACGTAAAATTGTATAAAACTATATACAAAAATAAACAAAAATAATTAAATTTGTATGAAAATAGATATACAAAAGACACATAAAATAAGCTAAATTTGAATTGAAATAAATATAGAAAATACATAAAATAATGTAAATTTGTATCAAAATATATATTCAAATACACATATATTAAAATTAATATACAAAATGCGTATATAATAAGGTAAATTTGTATTGAAAAAATATGCAACATACACGTTTACTCATACAAATTAATTGGTATTTTGTTTATTTATTTTCATACGAATTACATGATTATATGTGTATTTTGTACATATTTTTTTATACGTATTTACATTATTTAATGTGTATTTTGTTTATATATTTTCATACAAATTTACGTTATTATATGTGTATTTGTATAAATATTTTGATACAAATTTACTTTATTTCATGTATTTTGTATATATATTTCAATTCAAATTTAGCTTATTTTGTGTGTATTTTGTATATATTCATACAAATTTAATTACTTCTGTATTTTTGTATATAGTTTTATATAAATTTACGTTATTTTATGTGTATTTTTATATATTTATACAAATACACATTCTTTTATTGATATTTTGTTTATTTATTTTGATACAATTTATATTATTTTATGTGTTTTTGTATACATTTTTATACGTATTTACTTCATTTTATGTGTATTTTGTATATATTTTATAGAAATCTACGTTATTATATGTGTATTCGTATATATATTTTGAAACAAATTTACATTGTTTTATATGTATTTTGCATATCTATTTCAATACAAATTTACCTTATCGTATGTGTTTTTTGTATATTTATTTTAATACAAATTTAAATATTTCATGTGTATTTTTGTATATATATATATATATATCTTTCTAAAAAGATGCGTTATTTTATGGGTATTTTGCTACTTTATTTTCATACAAATTTACATTATTTTATTAATATTCTGTGTATTTATTTTGATACGATTTTACATTATTCTATTTGTGTTTTGTACATATTTTTTTATACAAATTTACGTTATTTTAAGTGTATTTGTTTATGTGTTTTCATTCAAATTTACATTATTTTATGTGTATTTTGTGTATGTATTTCAATACAAATTTACCTAATTTTATGTGTATTTTGTATATTTATTTTCATACAAATTTAAAATATTTTTGTGTATTTTTGTATATAGTTTGATACAAATTTAGGTTATTTTATGTGTATTTTGTATATCTATTTTCATACAAATACACATTCTTTTATTGATATTTTGTTTATTTATTTTGACGCGAATTTTATGTGAATTTGTTTTCATTTCATACAAATTTACATTATTTTATGTGTATTTTGTACATGTATTTAAATACAAATTTAACTAATTATATGTGTATTTTGTATATCTATTTTCATACAAATTGAAATATATTTTTTTGTTTTTTTGTATATATTTTTATTTAAATTTTCGTAATCTTATAAAAATATATATACCAAAATACACATAAAATATTTAAATTTGCATTGAAATAAATATACAAAATGCGCATACAATACGGTAAATTTGTATTGAAAGAGATATGCAAAAATACATATAAAGAATGTAAATTTGTTTCAAAATATATATACGAATACAAATAAAAAAACGTAGATTTCTATAAAAATATATATACAAAACACACATAAAATTAAGTAAATACGTATAAAAAAATGTATACAAAATACACATAAAATAATGTAAATTCGAATTAAAATAAATAAACAAAATACCAATAAAAGAATGTGTATTTGGATAAATATAAATATACAAAATACACATACAAAATAAACATAAAATAAGGTAGATTTGTAAAAAAATATATGTACAAAATACACATAAAATAATGTAAATTTATATAAAAATATATATGCAAATACACATAAAATACCATGAATTTGAATAAAAATATATATTCAAAATAAATATTAAATAATGTAAAAGCGTATAAAAATATATATACAAAGACAGATACAAAAATACACATCGAATAATTAAATTTGTATTAAAATTAATATACAAAATGCGTATATAATAAGGTAAATTTGTATAGAAAAAATATGCAACATACACGTTTACTCATACAAATTTATATTATTTTATTGGTATTTTGTTTATTTATTTTGATACGAATTACATGATTATATGTATATTTTGTACATATTTTTTATACGTATTTACATTATTTTATTTGTGTTTTATATATATTTTTATACATATTTACATTATTTAATGTGTTTTTGTATATATATTTGATACAAATTTACGTTATTTTAAGTCTATATGTTTATATATTTTCATTCAAATTTACATTATTTTATGTGTATTTTGTATATGTATTTCAATACAAATTTACCTAATTTTATATGTTTTTTGTATATTTATTTTCATACAAGTTTAAATTATTTTTGTGTATTTTTGTATATAGTTTTATACAAATTTAGGTTATTTTATGTGTATTTTGTATATCTATTTTCATACAAATACACATTCTTTTCATGATATTTTGTTTATTTATTTTGACACGAATTAACATTATTTAATGTGTATTTTGTATATATTATTTTATTCGTATTTACATTATTTCAAGTGTATTTTGTATATATATTTCTATAGAAATCTGCGTTATTTTATGTGTATTCGTATATATATTTTGAAACAAATTTACATTGTTTTATGTGTATTTTGCATATTTTTTTAATACAAATTTACCTTATTGTATGTGCATTTTGTATATTAATTTTAATACAAATTTGATTAATCTATGTGTAGTTGTGTATATGTATTTTTATAAAAATATGCTTAATTTTATGGGTATTTTGCATCTTTATTTTCATACAAATTTACATTATTTTATTGATATTCTGTGTATTTATTTTGATATGATTTTACATTATTCTATGTGTATTTTGTATATATATTTTATATAAAATGTATTTGTTTTCATTTCATACAAATCTACATTATTTTATGTGTTTTTGTACATGTATTTAAATACAAATTTAACTAGTTATATGTGTATTTTGTATATCTATTTTGTATGTATATTTTCATAGAAATTTACTCTATTTTATGAGTATTCGTATATATATTTTGATAGAAATTTACATTATTAATGTGTATTTTGCATATCTATTTCAATACAAATTTACTTTATTGTACGTGCATTTTGTATATTTATTTTAATACAAATTTAATTATTTTATATGTATTTTTGTATATATATTTTTATGCAAATATGCGTTATTATATGGATATTTTGCATCTTTATTTTCATACAAATTTATATTATTTTATTGATATTCTCTTTATTTATTTTGATACGATTTAACATTATTCTATGTGTTTTTTGTATATATTTTTTTATATATATATTTACATTATTTAATGTTAATTTTGTATATATTTTTGTTAATATTTATTTTGAATATAATTTTTTATAGAAATTCATGGTATTTTATGTGCATTTGTATATATATTTTCATATAAGTTTACATTATTGTATGTGTATTTTGTACATATATTTTATTACAAATCTACCTTATTTTATGTTTATTTTGTATGTGTATTTTGTATATTTATATTTATCCAAATACACATTTTTTTTTTGGTATTTTGTTTATTTATTTTAATTCGAATTTACATTATTTTATGTGTATTTTGAATAAATATTTTTATACGTATTTAAATAATTTTATGTGTAATTTGTATATATATTTTGTAGAAATCTACGTTTTTATTTGTATTCGTATATATATTTTGAAACAAATTTACATTGTTTTATATGTATTTTTGCATATCTCTTTCAATTCAAATTTACCTTATTGTATATGCATTTTGTATATTTATTTCAATACAAATTTAAAAATTTTATGTGTATTTTGGTATATATATTTTTATAAGAAATGCGCTATTTTAGAATTTTGCATCTTTATTTTCATACAAATTTACATTATTTTATTAATATTCGGTGTATTTATTTTGATACGATTTTACATTATTCTATTTGTTTTTTGTATATACTTTTTTATACATATTTACATTATTTAATGTGTATCTTGCATATATATTTTATACAAATTTATTATCTATTATCTATTTTCATACAAATACACATTCTTTTCATGATATTTTGTTTATTTATTTTGACACTAATTTACATTATTTGATATGTATTTTGTATATATATTTTTATACGTATTTACATAATTTCATATGTATTTTGTATATATATTTCTATAGAAATCTACTTTATTTTATGTGTATTCGTATATATATTTTGAAACAGATTTACATTGTTTTAAATGTATTTTTGAATATCTCTTTCAATACATAAAATATCTCTTTCAATACATACAATACATAAAATGTATTTTGTATATATATTTTTATAGAAATCTACGTTATTTTATGTGTATTCGTATATATATTTTGAAACAAATTTACATTGTTTTATATGTATTTTGCATATCTATTTCAATACATATTTACCTTATTGTATGTGTTTTTTGTATATTTATTTTAATACAAATTTAATTTTTTGGTGTATTTTGGTATATATATTTTTATAAATGCGTTATTTTATGGGTATTTTGCCTCTTTATTTTCATACAAATTTACATTATTTTATTAATATTCTGTGTATTTATTTTGATACGATTTTACATTATTCTATTTGTGTTTTGTACATATTTTTTTATACAAATTTACGTTATTTTAAGTATATTTGTTTATGTGTTTTCATTCAAATTTACATTATTTTATGTGTATTTTGTGTATGTATTTCAATACAAATTTACCTAATTTTATGTGTATTTTGTATATTTATTTTCATACAAATTTAAAATATTTTTGTGTATTTTTGTATATAGTTTGATACAAATTTAGGTTATTTTATGTGTATTTTGTATATCTATTTTCATACAAATACACATTCTTTTATTGATATTTTGTTTATTTATTTTGACGCATATTTTATGTGAATTTGTTCTCATTTCATACAAATTTACATTATTTTATGTGTATTTTGTACATGTATTTAAATACAAATTTAACTAATTATATGTGTATTTTGTATATCTATTTTCATACAAATTGAAATATATTTTTTTGTTTTTTTGTATATATTTTTATTCAAATTTTCGTAATCTTATAAAAATATATATACCAAAAAACACATAAAATATTTAAATTTGCATTGAAATAAATATACAAAATACACATAAAATATTTAAATTTGTATTGAAAAGATATGCAAAATACATATAAAACATTTTAAATTTGTTTCAAAATATATATACGAATACAAATAAAAACGTAGATTTCTATAAAAATATATATACAAAATACACATAAAATTAAATAAATACGTATAAAAATGTATACAAAATACACATAAAATAATGTAAATTCGAATTAAAATAAATAAACAAAATACCAATAAAAGAATGTGTATTTGGATAAATATAAATATAGAAAATACACATTCAAAATAAACATAAAATAAGGTACATTTGTAATGAAATATATGTACAAAATACACATAAAATAATGTAAATTTATATAAAAATATATATACAAATACACATAAAATACCATGAATTTGAATAAAAATATATATTCAAAATAAATATTAAATAATGTAAAAGCGTATAAAATATATAAAAAGTACATATAAAATAATGTAAATTCGTATCAATATAAATCAACAAAACACCAATAAAATAATATATATTTGAATGAAAATAAATTTACAAAATACACATAACATAACTAAAATTTGTATTAAAATATATACAAAATACATAGAAATAATTTGAGTTTGTATGAAAAGATATACAAAATACACATAAAACTAGGTAAATTTCTTTTGAAATGTATATACAAAATACCCATAAAATATTGTAAATTTGTGTCAAAATATATAAACAAATATACATAAAATAACGTAAATTTGTATGAAAATATATACAAAATACACATAGAATAAAAGTCAATTCGTATCAAAATGAATGAGCAGAATATCAATAAAATAATGTAAATTTGTATGAAAATAAAGATGCAAAATACCCAAAAATAAAGCATATGTTTATAAAATACAGATACAAAATACACATCGAATAATTAATTTGTATTAAAATTAATATACAAAATTCGTATATAATAAGGTAAATTTGTATTGAAAAAATATGCAACATGCGTTTAATCATACAAATTTATATTATTTTATTGGTATTATGTTTATTTATTATGATACGAATTACATGATTATATGTATTTTGAACATATTTTTTATACGTATTTACATTATTTAATGTGTATTTTGTTTTATATTTTCATACAAATTTACGTTATTATATGTGTATTTGTATAAATATTTTGATACAAATTTACTTTATTTCATGTATTTTGTATATATATTTCAATTCAAATTTAGCTTATTTTGTGTGTATTTTGTATATATTTTCATACAAATTTAATTACTTCTGTGTATTTTGTATATAGTTTTATATAAATTTACGTTATTTTATGTGTATTTGTATATTTATATTTATACAAATACACATTCTTTTATTAGTATTTTGTTTATTTATTTTGATACAATTTACATTATTTTATGTGTTTTTGTATACAAATTTTTATACGTATTTACTTCATTTTATGTGTATTTTGTATATATATTTTTATAGAAATCTACGTTATTTTATGTGTATTCGTATATATATTTTGAAACAAATTTACATTGTTTTATGTGTATTTTGCATATCTATTTCAATACAAATTTACCTTATTGTATGTGTTTTTTGTATATTTATTTTAATACAAATTTAATTTTTTGATGTGTATTTTGGTATATATATTTTTATAAATAAAAAAAATGCGTTATTTTATGGGTATTTTGCTTCTTAATTTCCAGCAAATTTACATTATTTTATTAATATTCTGTGTATTTATTTTGATACGATTTTACATTATTCTATTTGTGATTTGTACATATTTTTTTTATACAAATTTACGTTATTTTAAGTGTATTTGTTTATGTATTTTCATTCAAATTTACATTATTTTATGTGTATTTTGTGTATGTATTTCAATACAAATTTACCTAATTATATGTGTATTTTGTATATTTATATTCATACAAATTTAAAATATTTTTGTGTATTTTTGTATATAGTTTGATACAAATTTAGGTTATTTTATGTGTATTTTGTATATCTATTTTCATACAAATACACATTCTTTTATTGATATTTTGTTTATTTATTTTGACGCGAATTTTATGTGAATTTGGTTTCATTTCATACAAATTTACATTATTTTATGTGTATTTTGTGCATGTATTTAAATACAAATTTAACTAATTATATGTGTATTTTGTATATCTATCTTCATACAAATTGAAATTTATTTTTTTGTTTTTTTGTATATATTTTTATTCAAATTTTCGTAATTTTATAAAAATATATATTCCAAAATACACATAAAATATTTAAATTTGCATTGAAATAAATATACAAAATGCACATACAATAAAATAAATTTGTATTGAAAAAATGCAAAATACATATAAAACAATGTAAATTGTTTCAAAATATATATACGAATACAAATAAAAAAACGTAGATTTCTATAAAAATATATATACAAAATACACTTTACACATTTTTTTATACGTATTTACTTAATATTATGTGTATTTTGTATATGTATTTTTATAGAAATCTACGTTATTTTATGTGTATTCGTATATATATTTTGAAACAAATTTACATTATTTTATATGTATTTTGCATATCTATTTCAATACAAATTTACCTTATTGTATGTGCATTTTGTATATTTATTTTAATACAAATTCAAATATTTTATGTGTATTTTGGTATCAATAATTTTATGAAAAATGCGTTATTTTATAGGTATTTTGCATCTTAATTTTCATACAAAACATTATTTTATTAATATTCTGTGTATATATTTTGATAAGATTTTACATTATTCTATTTGTGTTTTGTATATATTTTTTTATATATATTTACATTATTTAATGTGTATTTTGAATATATATTTCATACAAATTTACGTTATCATATGTGTATTTGTTTATATATGTTCTTTCAAATTTACATTCTTTTGTGTATTTTGTATATGTATTTCAATAGAAATTTAACTAGTTTTATGTGTATTTTGTATATTTCTTTTCATACAAATTTAAATTATTTTTGTGTATTTTTGTATATAGTTTTATACAAATTTAGGTTATTTTATGTACGCATTTACATTATTTAATATGTGTTTTGTATATATATTTTTATCCAAAGTTACTTTATTTTACGTTTATTTTTGGACATATATTTTTATAGAAATTAGCGTTATTTTATATGTATTTGTATATGTTTTCTCATACAAATTTACATTATTTTATTTATATTTTTTTATTTAGTTTGATACGAATTACATGATTATATGTGTCTTTTGTACATATTTTTTTACGTATTTACATTACTTAATCTGTATTTTGTTTATATATTTTTAAACAAATCTACGTTATTATATGTATTTTTATAAATATTTTGATACAAATTTACATTATTTTATGTATTTTGTATATACATTTCAATTCAAATTTAGCTTATTTTATCTGTATTTTGTATATCTATTTTCATACGAATTTAATTACTTCTGTGTATTTTTGTATATAGTTTTATACAAATTTACGTTATTTTATGTGTATTTTGTATATTTATATTTATACAAATACACATTCTTTTATTGGTATTTTGTTTATTTATTTTGATACGAATTTACATTATTTTATGTGTATTTAGTATACATTTTCTTATACGTATTTACTTCATTTTAAGTGTATTTTGTATATATACTTTTATAAAAATCTACGTTATTTTATGTGTATTCGTATATATATTTTGAAACAAATTTACATTGTTTTATATGTATTTTGCATATCTATTTCAATACAGATTTACCTTATTGTATGTGTATTTTGTATATTTATTTTAATACAAATTAATTTTTTCATGTGTATTTTGGTATATATATTTTTATAAAAAATGCGTTATTTAATAGGTATTTTGCATCTTTATTTTCATACAAATTTACATTGTTTTATTAATATTCTGTGTATTTATTTTGATACGATTTTACATTATTCTATTTGTGTTTTGTATATATTTTTTTTATACATATTTACATTATTTAATGTGTATTTTGTATATTCTAAAACAAATTTACGTTATTTTATGCATCTGTTAAAATATTTTGATACAAATTTACATTATTTTATGTATTTTGTATATATATTTCAATACAAAATTAGTTTATTTTATGTATATTTTGTATATCTATTTTCATTCGTATCAAAATAAATAAACAAAATAGCAATAAAATAATGTAAATTTGTATACGAAAACATATACAAATACACATAAAATAACAAATTTCTAAAAAATATATGTACAAAAATGCACATAAAATAAAGTAAATTTGCATAAAATATATATACAAAACACACATTAAATAATGTAAATGCGCACATAAAATAACCTAAATTTGTATAAAACTATATACAAAAATACACAAAAATATTTAATATTTGAATGAAAAGAAATATACAAAATACACATAAAATTAGGTAAATTTGTCTTGAAATACATATAGAAAATACACATAAAATAATGTAAATTAGAATGAAAATATAAAAACAAATACACTTAAAATAACGTAAATTTGTATAAAATATATGTGCAAGATACACATTAAATAATGTAGATGTGTATAAAAAGTATATACAAAAAGAAATAGAATAATGTAAAATCCTATCAATATAAATACACAGAATATCAATAAAATAATGTAAATTTGTATGAAAAGAAAGATGCAAAATTTCCATAAAACAAAGCCTTTTAAAAAATATATATACAAAATACACATAAAACATTTAAATTTGTATTGAAATAAATATACAAAATGCATATACAGTAAAATAAATATGTATTGAAAGAGATATTAAAAATACATATAAAACAAAGTTAATTTGTTTCAAAATATATATACGAATACACATAAAATAACGTAGATTTCTATAGAAATATATATACAAAATACACATAAATTATGTAAATACGTATAAAATATATATACAAAATACATATCTAAGTAAATTCGTGTCAAAATAAATAAACAAAATATCATGAAAAGAATGTGTATTTGCATGAAAATAAATAATAGATAATAAATTTGTATGAAATATATATGCAAGATACATTAAATAATGTAAATATGTATAAAAATATATACACAAAACAAATAGAATAATATGAAATCGTAGCAAAAAATACACCGAATATTAATTAAATAATGTAAATTTGTATGAAAATAAAGATGCAAAATTCATCAAATAGCGCATTTCTTATAAAATATATATACCAAATACATAAATATTTAAATTTGTATTGAAATAAATATACAAAATGCACATACAATAAGGTAAACTTGTATTGAAAGAGATATGCAAAATACATATAAAACAATGTAAATTTGTTTCAAAATATATATACGAATACACAAAAATAACGTAGATTTCTATAAAAATATATATACAAATACACATAAATTAAGTAAATACGTATAAAAATAGATATACAAAATACACATAGAATAATGTAAAATTGTTTAAAAAAATAAACAGAATATAAATAAAATAATGTAATTTGTATGAAAATAAAATGCAAAATACCCATAAAATAAAGCATATTTTATAAAATACATATACAAAATACACATATATAATTAAATTTGTATTAAAATTAATATACAAAATGCATATACAATAAGATAAATTTGTATTGAAAAAATATGCAAAATACACATAAAACAGTGTAAATTTATTTCAAAATCTATATACGAATACTCATAAATCAACGTAGATTTCTATAGAAATATATACAAAATACACATTAAATGATGTAAACACGTATAAAAATATATATATAAAATACACATTAATAATGTAAATTCGCGTCAAAATAAATAAACAAAAGATAAATAAAAGAATTTGTATTTTTATTATAATATATATAAAATATAAAAGTTATTTTATGTGTATTCGTATATATATTTTGAAACAAATTTACACTGTTTTATTTGTATTTTGCGTTTTTTTTTTCAATACAAATTTACCTTTTTGTATGTGTGCATTTTGTATATTAATTTTAATAAAATTTAATTATTCTATGTGTATTTTTGTATATATATTTTTATGCAAATTTATCTAATGTTCATTTTTGTACATATATTTTTATAGAAATTTGCGTTATTTTATGTATATCGTTTTATATGAATTTACGTTATTTTATGTGCATTTGTATATTTATATTTATACAAATACATTCTTTTATTGGTATATTGTTTATTTACATTTATACAATTTACATTATTTTATGTGTATTTTGTATACATTTTTATACGTATTTACTTAATTTTATGTGTATTTTGTATATGTATTTTATAGAAATCTACGTTATTTTATGTGTGTTCGTATATATTTTGAAACAAATTTACATTATTTTATATGTATTTTCCATATCTATTTCAATACAAATTTACTATTATATATGCATTTCTGTATATTTATTTTAATACAAGTTCAAATATTTTATGTGTATTTTGGTATCAATAATTTTATAAAAATGCGTTATTTTATAATTATTTTGCATCTTAATTTTCATTTTATATGTACTTTGTATATATATTTTTATACGCTCTTACATTATTTAATATTTATTTGAATATAATTTTTATACAAATTCATTGTATTTTATGTGTATTTGTATATATATTTTCATATAAATTTACATTATTGTATGTGTATTTGTACATATATTTATTACAAATCTACCTTATTTTATGTTTATTTTGTATGTATTTTGTATATTTATATTTATCCAAATACACTACCTTTTATTGGTATTTTGTTTATTTATTTTAAATCAATTTATATTATTTTATGTGTATTTTGTATACATTTTTTTATACGTATTTACTTAATTTTATATGTATTTTGTATATATATTTTATAGAAATCTACGTTTTTATTTGTATTCGTATATATAATTTGAAACAAATTGACATTGTTTTATATGTATTTTGCATATCTCTTTCAACAGAAATTTACCTTATTGTATGTGCATTTTGTATATTTATTTCAATACAAATTTAAATATTTTATGTATTTTGGTATATATATTTTTATAAGAAATGCCTATTTGATGGGAATTTTGCATCTTTATTTTCATACAAATTTACATTATTTTATTAATATTCGGTGTATTTATTTTGATACGATTTTACATTATTCTATTTGTTTTTTGTATATTTTTTATACATATTTACATTATTTAATGTGTATCTTACATATATATTACATACAAATTTATTATCTATTATTTATTTTCATACAAATACACATTCTTTTCATGATATTTGTTTATTTATTTTGTCACGAATTTACATTATTTGATATGTATTTTATATATATATTTTATACGTATTTACATAATTTCATATGTATTTTGTATATATTTCTATAGAAATCTACGTTATTTTATGTGTATTCGTATATATATTTTGAAATAAATTTACAGTTTTATTGTAATTTGCATTTTTTTTAATTCAAATTTGTCTTATTGTATGTGTGCATTTTTGTATATTAATTTTAATACAAATTTAATTTTTCTATGTGTATTTTGTATATGTATTTTTAAAAAATATGCTTTATCTTATAGGTATTTTGCATCTTTATTTTCATACAAATTTAAATTATTTTATTGATATTCTGTGTACCTATTTTGATACGATTTTACATTATTCTATGTATAACAAAAATAAATTCAGAATACACATAAATAGATATGCAAAATACATATAAACAATGTAAATTTGTTTCAAAATATATATACGAATACACATGAAATAAGGTAGATTTCTATAAAAATATATATACAAAATACACATAAAATTATGTAAATACGTATAAAAAATGTATACAAAATACACATAAAATAATGTAAATAAGTATCAAAATAAATAAACAAAATACCAATAAAAGAATGTGTATTTGTATAAATATATATATACAAAATACACATTAAATAATATAAATTTGTTTAAAACTATACAAAATACACATTAAATAATGTAAATTCGCGTCAAAATAAATAAACAAAATATAAATAAAAGAATGTGTATTTGTATGAAAATAGATATACAAAATACACATATAATCACCTAAATTTGCATCAAACTATAAACAAAAATACACAAAAATATTTTAAATTTGTATGGAAATAAATATACAAAATACACTTAAAATTAGGTAAATTTGTATTGAAATACAGACACAAATTACACATAAAATAATGTAAATTTGAATGAAAATACATAAACAAATACACTTAAAATAACGTATATTTGTAGAAAAAAAATATGTAAAAAACACAAATAGAATAATATAAAATCGTATCAAAATAAATACACAGAATATTAATAAAATAATGTAAATTTGTATGAAAATAAAGAAGCAAAATACCCATAAAATAACGCATTTTTTTTATTTATAAAAATATATATACCAAAATACACATCAAAAAATTTAATTTGTATTAAAATAAATATACAAAAAACACATACAATAAGGTAAATTTTTATTGAAATAGATATGCAAAATACATATAAAACGATGTAAATTTGTTTCAAAATATATATACGAATACACATAAAATAACGTAGATTTCTATAAAAATATATATAGAAAATACACATAAAATGAAGTAAATACGTATAAAAAAATGTGTACAAAATACACATAAAATAATGTAAATTCGTATCAAAATAAATAAACAAAATACCAATAAAAGAATGTGTATTTGTATAAATATAAATATACAAAATACACATAAAATTATGTAAATACGTATAAAAAATGTATACAAAATACACATAAAATAATGTAAATAAGTATCAAAATAAATAAACAAAATACCAATAAAAGAATGTGTATTTGTATAAATATATATATACAAAATACACATTAAATAATATAAATTTGTTTAAAACTATACAAAATACACATTAAATAATGTAAATTCGCGTCAAAATAAATAAACAAAATATAAATAAAAGAATGTGTATTTGTATGAAAATAGATATACAAAATACACATAAAATCACCTAAATTTGCATCAAACTATAAACAAAAATACACAAAAATATTTTAAATTTGTATGGAAATAAATATACAAAATACACTTAAAATTAGGTAAATTTGTATTGAAATACATACACAAAATACACATAAAATAATGTAAATTTGAATGAAAATACATAAACAAATACACTTAAAATAACGTAAATTTGTATAAAAAAAATATGTAAAAAACACAAATAGAATAATGTAAAATCGTATCAAAATAAATACACAGAATATTAATAAAATAATGTAAATTTGTGAAAATAAAACAAAATACCCATAAAATAACGCATTTTTTATTTTTAATAATATATATACCACAATACACATCAAAATATTAATTTTGTATTAAAATAAATATACAAAAAACACATACAACAAGGTTAATTTTTATTGAAATAGATATGCAAAATACATATAAAACGCTGTAAATTTGTTTCAAAATATATATACGAATACACATAAAATAACGTAGATTTCTATAAAAATATATATAGAAAATACACATAAAATGAAGTAAATACGTATAAAAAAATGTGTACATAATACACATAAAATAATGTAAATTCGTATCAAAATAAATAAACAAAATACCATTAAAAGAATGTGTATTTGTATAAATATAAATATACAAAATACACATAAAATAACGTAAATTTATATAAAACTTTATTCAAAAATACACAGAAGTAATTAAACTCGTATGAAAATAGATATACAAAATACAGATAAAATAAGCTAAATTTGAATTGAAATGTATATACAAAATACATAAAATAATGTAAATTTGTATCAAAATATTTATAAAAATACATATAATAACGTAAATTTGTTTAAAAATATATAAACAAAATACACATTAAGTAATGTAAATACGTATAAAAAATATGTACAAAATACACATATAATCATTTAATTCGTATCAAACTGAATAAACAAAATATCAATAAAATAATGTAAATTTGTATGAGAAAACATATAAAAATACATATAAAATTACGCTAATTTCTATAAAAATATATGTCCAAAAATGAACGTAAAATAAATTAACTTTGGATAAAAATATATATACAAAACACACATTAAATCATGTAAAGGCGTACATAAAATAACCTAAATTTGTATAAAACTATATACAAAAATACACAAAAATAATTTAAATTTGTATGAAAAGAAATATAGAAAATACACATAAAATTAGGTTAATTTCTATTGAAATACATATACAAAATACACATAAAATAATGTAAATTTGAATAAAATATATAAACAAATACACATATAATAACGTAAATTTGTATGAAATATATATACAAAATACACATTAAATAATGTAAATATGTATAAAAAAAATATATACAAAACACAAATAGAATAATGTAAAATCGTATCAAAATATATACACAGAATATTAATAAAATAATGTAAATTTGTATGAAAATTGAGATGCAAAATACCTATAAAATAACGCATTTTTTATAAAATTATTGATACCAAAATACACAAAATATTTGAATTTGTATCAAAATAAATATACAAAATGCACATACAATAAGGTAAATTTGTATTGAAATAGATATGCAAAATACATATAAAATAATGTAAATTTGTTTCAAAATATATATGCGAATACACATAAAATAACGTAGATTTCTATAAAAATACATATACAAAATACACATAAAATTAAGTAAATACGTATAAAAAATGTATACAAAATACACATGAAATAATGTAAATTATTATAAATATAAATAAACAATATAGCAATAAAAGAATGTGTATTTGTATAAATATAAATATACAAAATGCACATAAAATAACGTAAATTTATATAAAACTATATATTTAAAATAACGCAAATTTCTATAAAAATATATGTACAAAAATGAACATAAAATAAATTTGCATAAAAATATATACAAAACACACATTAGATAATGTAAATGAGTATAAAAATATACAAAATACCTATGAAATAATCTAAATTCGTATCAATTAAATTAAGAAAATACCAATATAATAATGTAATTTTGGATGAAAATATATATACAAAATGCACATAAAATAACCTAAATACAAATACAAATATACACATAAAATAATTTAAAATTGAATGAAATAAATATACAAAATAAACATAAAATAAGGAAAATTTGTAATGAAATATATGAAAAAATACACATAAAATAATATAAATTTGTATGAACATATATATATACGAATACACATTAAATAACATTAATTTTTATAAAATTTGTATCAAAATATAAACCTATACACACAATAAAATAACGTAATTTATTATGAAAATGTATATACAAAATACACATAAAATAATTTAAATACGTAGAAAAATATATAAACAAAAAACACATAAAATAATGTAAATATGTATGAAAATATATAAACAAATACACATAAAATAATGTAAATTTGGATAAAATATATATACAAAATGAACATTAAATAATGTAAATAAGTATAAAAAAATATATATACAAAAAACACATAGAATAATGTTAAATCATTATCAAAATAAATAGAGAATATCAATAAAATAATGTAAATTTGTATGAAAATAAAGATGCAAAATATCCATATACTAACGCATATTTGCATAAAATATATATACAATAATACTTATAATATAATTAAATTTGTTTTTAATTAAATATACAAAATGCAAGTACAATATAGTAATTTTGTTTTGAAATTGATATGCAAAATACATTACTAATGTAAATTTGTATCAAAATATATATACGAATACTCATAAAATAGAGTAAATTTCTATGAAAATATACATACAAAATAGATATACAAAATACACATATAACTAGTTAAATTTGTATTTAAATACATGTACAAAAAACACATAAAATAATGTAGATTTGTATGAAATGAAAACAAATACATTTTATATAAAATATATATACAAAATACACATAGAATAATGTAAAAACATATCAAAATAAATACACAGAATATCAATAAAATAATGTAAATTTGTATGAAAATAAAGATGCAAAATACCCATAAAATAAAGCATATTTTTATAAAAATACATATACAAAAATACACATAGATTAATCAAATTTGTATTAAAATTAATATACAAAATGCACATACAATAAGGTAAATTTGTATTGAAAAAATATGCAAAATACACAAAAAAAACATAAAATAACGCAGATTTCTAGAGAAATATATATACAAAATACACTTGAAATAATGTAAATACGTATAAAAATATATATACAAAATACACATTAAATAATGTTAATTCGTGTCAAAGTAAATAAACAAAATATCATGAAAAGAATGTGTATTTGTGTGAAAATAGATATACAAAATACACATAAAATAACCTAAATTTGTATAAAACTATATACAAAAATACACAAAAATAATTTAAACTTGTATGAAAATAAATATACAAAAAACATATAAAATTAGGTAAATTTGTATTGAAATACATATACAAAATACACATAAAATAATGTAAATTTGAATGAAAATATATAAACATATAGACTTAAAATAACGTAAATTTGTATCAAATATATATACAAAAAAACATTAAATAATGTAAATATGTATAAAAATATATACAAAACACAAATAAAATAATGTAAAATCGTATCAAAATAAATACAGAAAATATTAATAAAATAATGTAAATTTGTATGAAAATTAAGATGCAAAATACCCATAAAATAACGCATTTTTTATAAAAATATATATACGAAAAAACATAAAATATTTGATTTTGTATTAAAATAAATAGATATACAAAATACACATAAAATAAGCTAAATTTGAATTGAAATATATATACAAAATACATAAAATAATGTAAATTTGTATCAAAATACTTATACAAATACACATATAATAACGTAAATTTGTATAAAAATATATAAACAAAATACACATTAAATAATGTAAATACGTATAAAAAAAATGTACAAAATACACAAATAATCATGTAATTCGTATCAAAATAAATAGACAAAATACCAATAAAATAATGTAAATTTCTTTGAGAAAACATATACAAAATACACATAAATAACGCAAATATCAATAAAAATATATATAATATAATACCTTTTTATACATATTTAAAATATTTATTGTATATTTTGTATATATATTTATCAAATTTACGTTATTTTATATGTATTTGTTTATATATTTTAATACAAATTTACATTATTTATGTGAGTTTTGTATATGTATTTCAATACAAATTTGCCTAACTTTATGTGTATTTTGCATATCTATTTTCAAACAAATTTAAATTATTTTTGTGTATTTTGTATATATTTTTATACAAATTCTAGTTATTTTATTTGTTTTTTGTATATATATTTTCTAAATATACATTCTTTTATTGGAATTTTGTGTATTTAATTTTACAATTTACATTATTTTATGTATTTTATATATATTTTTCTACGTATTTAAATTATTTTAATGTATTTATATATACATTTTCATAAAATTTACGTTATTTTATTATTGTATTCGTATATATTTTGAAACAAATTTTATACAAATTCATGTTATTTTATGTGTATTTGTATATATATTTTCATACAAATTTATATTATTTTATGTGTATTACATATATTTTATTACAAATTCCTATATATATTTATTTTGTATATTTATTTCATTTAATATAATCAAATTTAAATTTATTGTATATGCATTTTGTATATTAATTTTAATACAAATTTAATTATTCTATGTATTTTTCTATATATTTTATAAAAATATGCTTAATATTATGTGTATTTAGAATCTTTATTTTCATACAAATTTACGTTATTTTATTGATACTCTGCTCATTCATTTTGATACGATGTGACATTATTCTATGTAGCTTTTGTATATATTTTCATACAAATTTACGTTATTTTATGTGTATTTGTTTATATATTTTAATACAAATTTACAATATTTTATGGGTATTTTGTATATATATTTCAAAGAAATTTACCTAGTTTTATGTGTATTTTGAATATCTATTTTCATTCAAACTCAAATTATTTTTATGTATTTTTGTATATATTTTAATACAAATTTTAGTTAGGTTATGTGTATTTTGTAAATCTATTTTCATTCAAATATATATTATTTTATTGGTATTTTGTTGATTTATACTGATACGAATTTACATTATTTTATATGTACTTTGTATATATATTTTTATACGCATTTACATTATTTAATATTTATTTTGAGTATATAATTTTATACAAATTCATGGTATTTTATGTGTATTTGTATATATATTTTCATATAAATTTACATTATTTTATGTGTATTTTGTACATATATTTCATTACAAATTTACCTTATTTTATGTTTATTTTGTATGTGTATTTTGTACATTTATATTTATACAAATACACATTCTTTTATTGGTATTTTGTTTATTTATTTTGTTTCGATTTACATTATTTTATGTGTATTTTGTTTTTTTATACGTATTTACTTAATTTTATGTGTATTTTGTATATATATTTATAGAAATCTACGTTATTTTATGTGTATTCGTACATATATTTTGAAACAAATTTACATTGTTTTATATGTACAATAAGGTAAATTTGTATTGAAATAGATATGCAAAATACATATAAAGCAATGTAAATTTGTTTCAAAATATGTATACGAATACACTTAAATAACGTAGATTTCTATAAAAATATATATACAAAATACACATAAAATGAAGTAAATACGTATAAAAAATGTATACAAAATACACATAAAATAATGTAAATTCGTATCAAAATAAATAAACAAAATACCAATAAAAGAATGTGTATTTGTATTAATATAAATATACAAAATACACATAAAATAACGTAAATTTATATAAAACTATATACAAAAATACACAGAAGTAATTAAATTTGTATGAAAATATATACAAAACACACACAAAATAAGCTAAATATGAATTAAAATATATATACAAAATACATGAAATAAAGTAAACTGGTATCAAAATATTTATTCAAATACACATATAATAACGTAAATTTGTATGAAAATATATAAACAAAATACACATTAAATGATATAAATACGTATAAAAATGTGTACAAAATACACATATAATCATGTAATTCATTATCAAAATAAATAAACAAAATACCAATAAAATAATATAAATTTGTATGAGTAAACGTGTATAAATATAAATGTACAAATACACATACAAAATAAACATAAAATAAAATAAATTTGTAATGAAATATATGTACATAATACACATAAAATAATGTAAATTTATATGAAAATATATATGCAATACACATAAATACCATGAATTTCATAAAATTATATATTCAAAATAAATATTAAATAATGTAAATGCGTATAAAAAATATATAAAAAGTACATATAAAATAATGTAAATTCGTATCAATATAAATCAACAAAATGCCAATAAAATAATATATATTTGAATGAAAATATATTTACAAAATACACATAACATAACTAAAATTTGTATTGAAATATATACAAAAATACATAAAAATAATTTGAGTTTGTATGAAAATATATATTCAAAATACACATAAAACTAGGTAAATTTCTTTTGAAATATATATACAAAATACCCATAAAATATTGTAAATTTGTGTCCAAATATATAATCAATTACACATAAAATAATGTAAATTTGTATGAAAAATATTTACAAAATACACATAGAATAATGTCAAATCGTATCAAAATGAATGAGCAGAATATGAATAAAATAACGTAAATTTGTATGAAAATAAATATACAAAATACCCATTAAATAAAGCATATTTTCAAAAATACATATACAAAAATACACATAGAATAATTAAATATGTATTAAAATATATATACAAAATACATATAAAATAAGCTAAATTTGTATTGAAAAAATATACAAAATACATATAAAAATGTAAATCTGTTCAAAATATTTATACAAATACATATAATAACGTTGAGTTGTTTAAAAATATATAAACCAAATACACATTAAGTAATGTAATTCGTATAAAAATAACTAAACAAAATAGCCATAAAATAATTTAAATTCTCGTCAAAATAAATAAACAAAATACACATAAAAGAATGTAAATTTGCAAAAATATGTATAAAATACATATACAAAATATTCATAAAATAACCTAAATTTGTATAAAACTATATACAAAAATACACAAAATAATTTAAATTTGTTTGAAAATAAATATACAAAATACATATAAAATTAGGTAAATTTGTATTGAAATACATATACAAAATACATCAAATAATGTAAATTTGAATGAAAATATATAAACATATACACTTAAAACAACGTAAATTTGTATAAAATATATATACAAGATACACATTAAATAATGTGAATGTGTATAAAAAAATATATACAATAAACAAATAGAATAATGTAAAATCGTATCAAAATAAATACACAGAATATCAATAAAATAATGTAAATTTGTATGAAAATAAAGATACAAAATTCCCAAAAAAATATCGCATTTTTTATAAAAATATTTACCAAAATACACATAAAATATTTAAATTTGTATTAAAATAAATATAAAATACATATACAGTAAAGGTAAATTTGTATTGAAAGAGATATTCAAAATACATATAAAACAATGAAAATTTGTAACAAAATATATATACGATTACACATAAAATAACGTAGATTTCTATAAAAATATATACAAAATACATATGAAAATGAAGTATAAAATATATATACAAAATACATATAAAATAATGTAAATTATTTTCAAAATAAATAATCATAAAAGACTCTATGTGTATATGTATGAAAATAGATAATAGATAATCTAAATTTGTATAAAATATATGCAAATACACATTAAATAATGTAAATATGTATGAAAAAGTATATACAAAAACAAATAGAATAATGTAACATCGTATCAAAATAAATACAAAATATTAATAAAATAATGTAAATTGTATGAAAATAAAGATGCAAAATTCCCATAAAATAGTGCATTTATATAAATATATATACCAAAATACACATAAAATATTTAAATTTGCATTGAAATATATAAACATATGCACATACAATAAGGTAAATTTGTATCAAAGAGATATGCAAAATACATATAAAACAATGTAAATTTGTTTCAAAATATATATACGAATACAAATAAAAAACGTAGATTTCTATAAAATATATATACAAAATACACATAAAATTAAGTAAATACGTATAAAAAATGTATACAAAATACACATAAAATAATGTATTTTGAATCAATTAAAATATAAATTTGAATGAAAATATAAAACATAAAACAAATATTAAAAATAAATTTGTATAAAATATATATGCAAGATACACATTAAATAATGTAAATGTAAATGTAAAATATATACAAAAAACAAATAGAATAATGTAAAATCGTATCAAAATAAATACACAGAATATCAGTAAAATAATGTAATTTGTATGAAAATAAAGATTCAAAATTCCCAAAATTATCGCATATTTTTATAAAAATATATATACCAAAATACACATAAAATATTTAAATTTGTATTGAAATAAATATACAAAATGCATATACAGTAAAGGTAAATTTGTATTAAAAGATATTCAAAAATACATATATAACAATGTAA
Source organism: Eriocheir sinensis (assembly GCF_024679095.1). Lineage (NCBI taxonomy): Eukaryota > Metazoa > Arthropoda > Malacostraca > Decapoda > Varunidae > Eriocheir > Eriocheir sinensis. The sequence goes on from NW_026110419.1 coordinate 367,515, forward strand.
ATTTGTTTCAAATATATATACGAATACACATAAAATAAAGTAGATTTCTATAGAAATATATACAAAATACATGTGAAATTATGTAAATACGTATAAAAATATATATATAAAATACATATCAAATAATGTAAATTCGTGTCAAAATAAATAAACAAAATATCATGAAAAGAATGTGTATTTGTATAAAAATAGATAATAGATAATAAATATGTATAAATATATATATGCAAGATACTCATTAAATAATGAAAAAATGTATAAAAAAGTATATACAAAAAACAAATAGAATAATGTAAATTCGTATCAAAATAAATACACAGAATATTTATAAAATAATTTTAATTTTTATGAAAATAAATAATCAAAATTACCATAAAATAAAGCGCATTTCTTATAAAATATATACCAAAATACACATAAATATTTAAATTTGTATTGAAATAAATATACAAAATGCACATACAATAAGGTAAATTTGTATTGAAAGAGATATGCAAAAATACACATAAAACAATGTAAATTTGTTTCAAAATATATACGAATACAAATAAAAAAACGTAGATTTCTATAAAATATATATACAAAATACACATAAAATTAAGTAAATACGTATTAAAAATGTGTATTTGTAAAATATACAAAATACATAAAATCGTATCAAATTTATAAATATACAAAATACACAAAAGTAATTTGTATGAAAATAGATATACAAAATACAGCTAAAATAAGCTAAATTTGAATTGAAATGTATATACAAAATACATAAAATAATGTAAATTTGTATCAATATATATAATAACGTAGATTTGTTTCAAAAATATATAAACAAAATTCACATTAAGTAATGTAAATACATATAAAAAATATGAACAAAATACACTTATAATCATGTAATTCGTATCAAAATAAATAAACAAAATAGCAATAAAATAATGTAAATTTGTATGAAAAACATATAAAATTAACGTAAATTTCTATAAACATATATGTACAAAAATGCACATAAAATAAAGTAAATTTGCAAAAAAATATATATACAAAACACACATTAAATAATGTAAATGCGTACATAAAATAACCTAAATTTGTATAAAACCATATATAAAAATACACAAAAACAATTTAAATTTGTATGGAAAGAAATATACAAAATACACATAAAATTAGGTAAATTTGTATTGAAATACATATACAAAATACACATCAAATAATGCAAATTTGAATGAAAATATATAAACAAATACACTTAAAATAAAGTAGATTTGTATAAAATACATATGCAAGATACACATTAAATAATGTAAATGTGTATAAAAAAATATATACAAAAACAAATAGAATAATGTAAACTCGTATCAAAATAAATACACACAATATCAATAAAATAATGTAAATTTGTATGAAAATAAAGATTCAAAATTCCCAAAAATTATCGCATTTTTTTAAAAATATATTTACCAAAATACACATAAAATATTTAAATTTGTATTGAAATAAATATACAAAATGCATATACAGTAAGGTAAATTTGTATTGAAAGAATATTCAAAATACATATAAAACAATGTAAATTTGTTTCAAAATATATACGAATACACATAAAATAAAGTAGATTTCTATAAAAATATATACAAAATACATATGAAATTATGTAAATACGTATAAAAATAGATATACAAAATACATATCAAATAATGTAAATTCGTGTCAAAATAAATAAACAAAATATCATGAAAAGAATGTGTATTTGTATGAAAATAGATAATAGATAATAAATTTGAATAAAATATATATGCAAGATACACATTAAATAATGTAAATATGTATAAAAAAGTATATACAAAAAACAAATAGAATAATGTAACATCGTATCAAAATAAATACACCGAATATTAATAAAATAATGTAAATTTGTATGAAAATAAAGATGCAAAATTCCCATAAAATAGCGCATTTCTTATAAAAATATATATACCAAAATACACATAAAATATTTAAATTTGCATTGAAATAAATATACAAAATGCACATACAATAAGGTAAATTTGTATTGAAAGAGATATGCAAAAATACATATAAAACAATGTAAATTTGTTTCAAAATATATATACGAATACACATAAAATAACGTAGATTTCTATAAAAATATATATACAAAATACACATAAAATGAAGTAAATACCTATAAAAAAATGTATACAAAATACACATAAAATAATGTAAATTCGTATCAAAATAAATAAAGAAAATACCAATAAAAGAATGTGTATTTGTATAAATATAAATATACAAAATACACATAAAATAACGTAAATTTATATAAAACTATATACAAAAATACACAGAAGTAATTAAATTTGTATGAAAATATATACAAAATACACACAAAATAAGCTAAATTTGAATTGAAATATATATACAAAATACATGAAATAAAGTAAATTTGTATCAAAATATTTATACAAATACACATATAATAACGTAAACTTGTATGAAAATATATAAACAAAATTCACATTAAATAATGTAAATACGTATAAAGAAATATGTACAAAATACACATTTAATCATGTAATTCGTATCAAAATAAATAAACAAAATACCAATAAAATAATATAAATTTGTATGAGTAAACGTTTATGTTGCATATTTTTTCAATACAAATTTACCTTATTATATACGCATTTTGTATATTAATTTTAATATATGTGTATTTGAATATATATTTTGATACAAATTTACATTATTTTATGTATTTTCTATATTTATTTCAATTCAAATTTAGCTTATTTTATGTGTCTTTTGTATATTTATTTTCATACAAATTTAATTATTTTTGTTTATTTTTGTATATAGTTTTATACAATTTTACGTTATTTTATGTGTATTTTGTATATTTATATTTATATAAGTAAACATTCTTTTATTGGCATTTAGTTTATTTATTTTGATACGAATTTACATTATTTTATGTGTATTTTGTATACATTTTCTTATACGTATTTACTTCATTTTATGTGTATTTTGTATATATATTTTTATAGAAATCTACGTTATTTTATGTGTATTCGTATATATATTTTGAAACAAATTTACATTGTTTTATGTGTATTTTGCATATCTATTTCAATACAAATTTACCTTATTGTATGTGCATTTTGTATATTTATTGTAATACAAATTTAAATATTTTGTGTATTTTGGTATATATATTTTCATAAAAATGCGTTGTTTTATGGGTATTTTGCATCTTTATTTTCATACAAATTTACATTATTTTATTAATATTCTGTGTATTTATTTTGATACTATTTTACATTATTCTATTTGTGTTTTGTATATATTTTTTTACATATTTACATTATTTAATGTGTATTTTCTATATATATTTCATACAAATTTACGTTATTTTAAGTGTATTTGTTTATATATTTTCATTCAAATTTACATTATTTTATGTGTATTTTGTATATGTATTTCAATAGAAATTTAACTAGTTTTGGGTATTTTGTATCTATATTTTATACAAATTTAAATTATTTTTGTGTATTTTTTTAATAGAGTTTTATACAAATTTACAATATTTATGTGTATTTTGTATATCTATTTTCATACAAATACACATTCTTTTATTGATATTTTGTTTATTTATTTTGATGCGAATTTACATTATTTAATGTGTATTGTGTATATATATTTTTATTCGTATTTACGTCATTTCATGTGTATTTTGTATATATATTTCTATAGAAATATACGTTATTTTATGTGTATTCGTATATATATTTTGAAACAAATATACATTGTTTTATGTGCATTTTGTATATTTTTTCAATACAAATTTCCCTTATGGTACATGCATTTTGTATATTAATTTTAATACAAGTTCAATTATTCTGTGTATTCTTGTATATGTATTTTAAAAAAAATATGCTTTATTTTATGGGTATTTTGCATCTTTATTTTCATACAAAATTACATTATTTTATTGATATTCTGTGTATTTATTTTGATATGATTTTACATTATTCTATGTATATTTTGTATATCTATTTTATACAAATGTACGTTATTTTATGTGAATTTGTTTTCATTTCATACAAATTTACATTATTTTATGTGTATTTTGTACATGTATTTAAATACAAATTTAACTAATTATATGTGTATTTTGTATATCTATTTTCATACAAATTGAAATTTATTTTTTTGTTTTTTTGTATATACTTTTATTCAAATTTTCGTAATTTTATGTGTATTTTGTATATTTATTTTCCTACATATATACGTTCTTTTATCGGAATTTTGTTTATTTATTTTGATACGAATTTCCATTTTTTTAGGTGTATTTGATATATATATTTTTATACTTATTTACATAATTTTATATGTATTTTGAATATATATTTTCATAGAAATTTACCCTATATGTATTTACAAAAAAACAAAAATAAATTTGTATGAAAATAAATATACAAAATACACATAAAATTAGGTAAATTTGTATTGAAATACATATACAAAATACACTTAAAATAATGTAAATTTGAATGAAATTATATAAACAAAAACACTTAAAATGACGTTAATTTGTATAAAATATTTATAAAAAATACACATTAAATAATGAAAATATGTATAAAAAATATATACAAAACACAAATAGTATAATATAAAATCGTATCAAAATATATACACAGAATATTAATAAAATAATGTACATTTGTATGAAAACTAAGATGCAAAATACCTATAAAATAACGCATTTTTTATAAAATTATATATACCAAAATACACATAAAATATTTGAATTTGTATTAAAATAAATATACAAAATGCACATACAATAAGGTAAATTTGTATTGAAATAGATATGCAAAAAACATATAAAACAATGTAAATTTGTTTCAAAATATATATACGAATACACATAAAATAACGTAGATTTCTATAAATATATATATACAAAATACAAATAAAATTAAGTAAATACGAATCAAAAATGTATACAAAATACACATAAAATAATGTAAATTCGTATAAATATAAATAAACAAAATACCAATAAGAGAATGTGTATTTGTATAAATATAAATATACAAAATGCACATAAAATAACGTAAATTTGTATAAAACTATATACAAAAATACACAGAAGTAATTAAATTTGTATGAAAATAGATATACAAAATACACACAAAATAAGCTAAATTTGAATTGAAATATACATACAAAATACATAAAATAAAGTAAATTCGTTTCAAAATATTTTTAACAAATACACATATAATAACGTAAATTTGTAAAAAATATATAAACAAAATACACATTAAGTAATGTAAATACGTATAAAAAATATTTACAAAATACACCAATAATCAAGTCATTCGTATCAAAATAAATAAACAAAAAACTAATTAAATAATGTAAATTTGTATGAGAAAACATATACAAAATACACATAATATAACGTTTAAAGTTTCTATAAAAATATATATGCACATAAAATTAGTTTGCATAAAAAAATATATACAAAACACACATTAGATAATGTAAATGAGTATAAAAATATGTATACAAAATACCTATGAAATAATCTAAATTCGTATCGAGTTAAATTAAGAAAATAACAATAAAATAATGTAATTTTGGATGAAAAAATATATAGAAAACACATAAAATAACCTAAATACAAATACAAATATACACATTAAATAATTTAAAATTGAATGAAATAAATATACAAAATAAACATAAAATAAGGTAAATTTGTAATAAAATATATGTAAGAATACACATAAAATAATATAAATTTGTATGAAAATATATATACAAATACACATAAAATAACATGAATTTGTATAAAATGTTTCAAAATATATACGAATACACACAATAAAATAACGTAAATTTTTATGAAAATGTATATATAAAATACACATAAAATAGTTTAAATACGTAGAAAAATATATATACAAAATACACATAAAATAATGTAAATTCGTAAAAAATTAAATACACAAAATTCCAATAAAAGAATGTATATTTGTAGGAAAATATATATACAAAAAACAAATAAAATAACTAAAATTTGTATAAAAATATATACAAATATACACAAAAATAATTTAAATTTGTTTGAAAATAGATATGCAAAATACGCATAAAGTTAGGCAAATTTGTATTGAAATACATATACAAAACTCACATAAAATAATGTAAATTTGTATGAAAATATATAAACAAATACATATAAAATCACGTAAATTTGAATAAAATATATATACAAAATAAACATTAAATATTTTAGATATGTATAAAAATATATTATATTATATATATCTTTATTGATATTTGCGTTATTTATGTGTATTTTGTATATGTTTTCTCATAGAAATTTACATTATTTTATAGGTATTTTGTCTATTTATTTTGATACGAATTACATGAATATTTGTGTATTTTTTACATTTTTTTATGCGTATTTACATTATTTAATGTGTATTTTGTTTATATATTTTTATACAAATTTACGTTATTATATGTGTATTTGTATAGGTATTTTGATACAAATTTACATTATTTTATGTATTTTGTATATATATTTCAATTCAAATTTAGCTTATTTTATGTGTATTTTGTATATCTATTTATTTTAATATAAAATCAAATATTTTATGTTTTTTCGTATACATATTTTTATAAAAAAAATCCGTTATTTTATGGGTATTTTGCATCTTAATTTTCATACATATTTACATTATTTTATTAATATTTTCTGTATTTATTTTGATACGATTTTACATTATTTTATTTGTGTTTTGTATATATTTTTTTATACATAATTATGTACATTATTTAATGTGTTTTTTGTATATATATTTGATACAAATTTACGTTATTTTAAGCCTATATGTTTATATATTTTCATTCAAATTTACATTATTTTATGTGTATTTTGTATATGTATTTCAATACAAATTTACCTATTTTTATATGTTTTTTGTATATTTATTTTCATACAAGTTTAAATTATTTTTGTGTATTTTTGTATATAGTTTTATACAAATTTAGGTTATTTTATGTGTATTTTGTATATCTATTTTCATACAAATACACATTCTTTTCATGATATCTTGTTTATTTATTTTGACACGAATTAACATTATTTAATGTGTATTTTGTATATATATTTTTATACGTATTTACATTATTTCAAGTGTATTTTGTATATATATTTCTATAGAAATCTGCGTTATTTTATGTGTATTCGTATATACATTTTGAAACAAATTTACATTATTTTATGTGTATTTTGCATATTTTTTCAATACAAATTTATCTTATTGTATGTGCATTTTGTATATTAATTTTAATACAAATTTGATTAATCTATGTGTATTTTTGTATATGTATTTTTATACAAATATGCTTTATTTTATGGGTATTTTGCATCTTTATTTTCATACAAATTTACATTATTTTATTGATATTCTGTGTATTTATTTTGATATGATTTTACATTATTCTATGTGTATTTTGTATATATATTTTATATAAAATGTATTTGTTTTCATTTCATACAAATCTACATTATTTTATGTGTTTTTTGTCCATGTATTTAAATACAAATTTAACTAGTTATATGTGTATTTTGTATATCTATTTTGTATGTATATTTTCATAGAAATTTACTCTATTTTATGAGTATTCGTATATATATTTTGATACAAATTTACATTATTGATGTGTATTTTGCATATGTATTTCAATACAAATTTACTTTATTGTACGTGCATTTTGTATATTTATTTTAATACAAATTTAACTATTTTATATGTATTTTTGTATATATATTTTATGCAAATATGCGTTATTATATGGATATTTTGCATCTTTATTTTCATACAAATTTATATTATTTTATTGATATTCTCTTTATTTATTTTGATACGATTTAACATTATTCTATGTGTATTTTGTATATTTTTTTATACATATTTACATTATTTAATGTTAATTTTGTATATATTTTATCCAAATTTACATTATTTTATGTGTATTTGTTTATATATTTTCATACATATTTACATTATTTTATGTGTTTTTGTATATATATTTTCTACATATTTAAATTATTTTATGTGTATTTTGTATATACATTTTCATAAAAATTACGTTATTTTATTGTGTGAATAAGTATATATTTTGATACAAATTTTATACAAATTCATGTTATTTAATGTGTATTTGTATATATATTTTCATACAAATTTATATTATTTTATGTGTATTTTTTCATATATTTCATTACAAATTTACCTTATTTTATGTTTATTTTGTATATTTATTTCACTCAATTTTAAATCATTTTATGTGTATATTTGTATTTGTATTTAGGTTATTTTATGTGTATTTTGTATATATATTTTCATCCAAAATTACATTATTTTATTGATATTTTCTTAATTTAATTCGATACGAATTTAGATTATTTCATAGGTATTTTGTATACATATTTTATACTCATTTACATTATCTAAAGTGTGTTTTGTATATATATTTTTATGCAAATTTATTTTATGTTCATTTTTGTACATATTTTTATAGAAATTTGCGTTATTTTATGTATATAGTTTTATATAAATTTACGTTATTTTATGAGCATTTTGTATATTTATATTTATACAAATACACATTCTTTTATTGGTATATTGTTTATTTACATTTATACGAATTTACATTATTTTATGTGTATTTTGTATACATTTTTTATACGTATTTACTTAATATTATGTGTATTTTGTATATGTATTTTAATAGAAATCTACGTTATTTTATGTGTATTCGTAAATATATTTTGAAACAAATTTACATTATTTTATATGTATTTTGCATATCTATTTCAATACAAATTTACCTTATTGTATGTGCATTTTGTATATTTATTTTAATACAAATTCAAATATTTTATGTGTATTTGGTATCAATATTTTTATAAAAAAATTCGTTATTTTATAGGTATTTTGCATCTTAATTTTCATACAAATTTACATTATTTTATTAATATTCTGTGTATATATTTTGATACGATTTTACATTATTCTATTTGTGTTTTGTATATATTTTTTTATACATATTTACATTATTTAATGTGTATTTTATATATATATTTCATACAAATTTACGTTATTATATGTGTATTTGTTTATATATTTTCTTTCAAATTTACATTATTTTATATGTATTTTGTATATGTATTTGAATACAAATTAACCTAATTTTATGTGTATTTTGTATATTTCTTTTCATACAAATTTAAATTATTTTTGTGTATTTTTGTATATAGTTTTATACAAATTTAGGTTATTTTATGTACGGATTTACATTATTTAATGTGTGTTTTGTATATATATTTTTATCCAAAGTTACTTTATTTTACGTTCTATTTTGGACATATATTTTTATGGAAATTAGCATTATTTTATTGATATTTTGTTTATTTAGTTTGATACGAATTACATGATTATATGTGTATTTTGTACATATTTTTTATACGTATTTACATTACTTAATGTGTATTTTGTTTATATATTTTTAAACAAATTTACGTTATTATATGTATTTTTATAAATATTTTTATACAAATATACATTATTTTATGTAATTTCTATATACATTTCAATTCAAATTTAGCTTATTTTATCTGTATTTTGTATATCTATTTTCATACGAATTTAATAACTTCTGTGTATTTTTGTATATAGTTTTATAAAATTTACGTTATTTTATGTGTATTTTGTATATTTATATTTATAAAATACACATTCTTTATTAATTATTTTGTTTATTTATTTTGATACGAATTTACATTATTTTATTTGTATTTTGTATAAATTTACTTATACTGATATAATTCATTTTAATTTTATTTTGTATATATATTTTTATACAAATCTAATTTATTTTATGTGTATTCGTATATATATTTTGAAACAAATTTATATTGTTTTATATGTATTTTGCATATCTATTTCAATACAGATTTACCTTATTGTATGTGTATTTTGTATATTTATTTTAATACAAATTAATTTTTTCATGTGTATTTTGGTATATATATTTTTATAAAAAAATGCGTTATTTAATGGGTATTATGCATCTTTATTTTCATACAAATTTACATTGTTTTATTAATATTCAGAGTATTTATTTTGATACGATTTTACATTATTCTATTTGTGTTTTGTATATATTTTTTTATACATATTTACATTATTTAATGTGTATTTTGTATATTTTAAAACAAATTTACGTTATTTTATGCGCATCTGTTAAAATATTTTGATACAAATTTACATTATTTTATGTATTTTGTATATATATTTTAATACAAATTTAGTTTATTTTATGTATATTTTGTATATCTATTTTCATTCGTATCAAAATAAATAAACATAATAGCAATAAAATAATGTAAATTTGTATGAGAAAACATATACAAATACACATAAAATAACGCAAATTTCTTAAAAAATATATGTACAAAAATGCACATAAAATAAAGTAAATTTGTATAAAAATATATATACAAAACACACATTAAATAATGTAAATGCGTACATAAAATAACCTAAATTTGTATAAAACTATATACAAAAATACACAAAAAATTTTAAAATTTGTATGAAAAAAAATATACAAAATACACATAAAATTAGGTAAATTTGTATTGAAATACATATGCAAAATACACATAAAATAATGCAAATTTTATTGAAAATATATAAACAAATACACTTAAAATAACGTAAATTTGTATAAATATATATATGCAAGATACACATTAAATAATGTAAATATAAAAAATATATACAAAAAGAAATAGAATAATGTAAAATCCTATCAATATAAATACACAGAATATCAATAAAATAATGTAAATTTGTATGAAAAGAAAGATGCAAAATTCCATAAAATAGCGCATTTTTATAAAATATATATACAAAATACACATAAAATATTTAAATTTGTATTGAAATAAATATACAAAATGCATATACAGTAAGGTAAATATGTATTGAAAGAGATATTCAAAAATACATATAAAACAAAGTAAATTTGTTTCAAAATATATATACGAATACACATAAAATAACGCAGATTTCTATAGAAATATATATACAAAATACATAAAATTATGTAAATACGTATAAAAATATACATACAAAATACATATCTAGGTAAATTGGTGTCAAAATAAATAAACAAAATATTATGAAAAGAATGTGTTTGCATGAAAATAAATAATAGATAATAAATTTGTATGAAATATATGTAAGATACACATTAAATAATGTAAATATGTAAAAAAAAAAATATATACAAAAAACAAATAGAATAATGTGAAATCGTAACAAAATAAATACACCGAATATTAATAAAATAATATAAATTTGTATGAAAAAAAAGATGCAAAATTCCCATCAAATAGCGCACTTCTTATAAAAATATATATACCAAAATACACATAAAATATTTAAATTTGTATTGAAATAAATATACAAAATGCACATTCAATAAGGTAAACTTGTATTGAAAGAGATATGCAAAAATACATATAAAACAATGTAAATTTGTTTCAAAATATATATACGAATACACATAAAATAACGTAGATTTCTATAAAAATATATATACAAAATACACATAAAATTAAGTAAATACGTATAAAAATAGATATACAAAATACACATAGAATAATGTAAAATTGTTTCAAAAAAAAATAAACAGAATATAAATAAAATAATGTAAATTTGTATGAAAATAAAGATACAAAATACCCATAAAATAAAGCATATTTTTATAAAAATACATATACAAAAATACACATAGCATAATTAAATTTGTATTAAAATTAATATACAAAATGCATATACAATAAGGTAAATTTGTATTGAAAAAATATGCAAAATACACATAAAACAGTGTAAATTTATTTCAAAATCTATATACGAATACTGATAAATCAACGTAGATTTCTATAGAAATATATATACAAAATACACATCAAATGATGTAAACACGTATAAAAATATATATATAAAATACACATTAAATAATGTAAATTCGCGTCAAAATAAATAAACAAAATATCAATAAAAGAATGTGTATTTGTATGAAAATAGATATACAATATACACGTTATTTTATGTCTATTCGTATATATATTTTGAAACAAATTTACACTGTTTTATTTGTATTTTGCGTTTCTTTTCAATACAAATTTACCTTTTTGTATGTATGCATTATGTATATTAATTTTAATACAAATTTAATTATTCTATGTATTTTTGTATATGTATTTAAAAAATATGTTTTATCTTATGGGTATTTTGCATCTTTATTTTCATACAAATTTAAATTATTTTATTGATATTCTGTGTACTTATTTTGATACGATTTTACATTATTCTATGTATAACAAAAATAAATATATACAAAAATACACAAAAATAATTTAAATTTGTTTGAAAATAGATATGCAAAATATGTGTATTTTGTATATATATTTCAATTCAAATTTAGCTTATTTTGAGTGTATTTTGTATATATTTTCATACAAATTTAATTACTTCTGTGTATTTTTGTATATAGTTTTATATAAATTTACGTTATTTTATGTGTATTTGTATATTTATATTTATACAAATACACATTCTTTTATTGGTATTTTGTTTATTTATTTTGATACGAATTTACATTATTTTATGTGTATTTTGTATACATTTTTTTATACGTATTTACTTCATTTTATGTGTATTTTGTATATATATTTTTACAGAAATCTACGTTATTTTATGTGTATTCGTATATATATTTTGAAACAAATTTACATTGTTTTATATGTATTTTGCATATCTATTTCAATACAAATTTACCTTATTGTATGTGTTTTTTGGATATTTATTTTAATACAAATTTAATTTTTTTATGTGTATTTTGGTATATATATTTTTATAAATAAAAAAAATGCGTTATTTTATGGGTATTTTGCTTCTTTATTTTCATACAAATTTACATTATTTTTTTAATATTCTCTGTATTTATTTTGATACGATTTTACATTATTCTATTTGTGTTTTGTACATATTTTTTTATACAAATTTACGTTTTTTTTATAAAATTATTGATACCAAAATACACATAAAATATTTCAATTTGTATTAAAATAAATATACAAAATGCACATACAATAAGGTAAATTTGTATTGAAATAGATATGCAAAATACATATAAAATAATGTAAATTTGTTTCAAAATATATATACGAATACACATAAAATAACGTAGATTTCTATAAAAATACATATACAAAATATATATAAAATTAAGTAAATACGTATAAAAAAATGTATACAAAATACACATAAAATAATGTAAATTCGTATTAATGTAAATAAACAATATACCAATAAAAGAATGTGTATTTGTATAAATATAAATATACAGAATGCACATAAAAGAACGTAAATTTATATAAAACTATATATTTAAAATAACGCAAATTTCTATAAAAATATATGTACAAAAATGAACATAAAATAAATTTGCATAAAAATATATACAAAACACACATTAGATAATGTAAATGAGTATAAAAATATGTATAGAAAATACCTATGAAATAATCTAAATTCGTATCGAATTAAATTAAGAAAATACCAGGAAAATAATGTAATTTTGGATGAAAATATTAATACAAAATACACATAAAATAACCTTAATACAAATACAAATATAAACATAAGATATTGCATTTTGTATATACATTTCAATTCAAATTTAGCTTATTTTATCTGTATTTTGTATATCTATTTTCATACGAATTTAATTACTTCTGAGTATTTTTGTATAGTTTTATACAAATTTACGTTATTTTATGTTTTTTTTTGTATATTTATATTTATACAAATTCACATTCTTTTATTGGTATTTTGTTTATTTGTTTTGATACGAATTTACATTATTTTATGTGTATTTTGTATACATTTTCTTATACGTATTTATTTCATTTTATGTGTATTTTGTATATATATTTTTATACAAATCTACGTTATTTTATGTGTATTCGTATATATATTTTGAAACAAATTTACATTGTTTTATATGTATTTTGCATATCTATTTCAATACAGATTTACCTTATTGTATGTGTATTTTGTATATTTATTTTAATACAAATATTTTTTTCATGTGTATTTTGGTATATATATTTTTATAAAATGCGTTATTTAATGGGTATTTTGCATCTTTATTTTCATACAAATTTTCATTGTTTTATTAATATTCTGTGTATTTATTTTGATACGATTTTACATTATTCTATTTGTGTTTTGTATATATTTTTTTTTCATATTTACATTATTTAATGTTTATTTTGTATATTTTAAAACAAATTTACGTTATTTTATGCGCATCTGTTAAAATATTTTGATACAAATTTACATTATTTTATGTATTTTGTATATATATTTCAATACAAATTTAGTTTATTTTATGTATATTTTGTATATCTATTTTCATTCGTATCAAAATAAATAAACAAAATAGCAATCAAATAATGTAAATTTGTATGAGAAAACATATACAAATACACATAAATTAACGCAAATTTCTAAAAAAATATATGGTACAAAAATGCACATAAAATAAAGTAAATTTGCATAAAAATATATAAACAAAACACACATCAAATAAAGTAAATGCGTACATAAAATAACCTAAATTTGTATAAAACTATATAAAAAAATACACAAAAATATTTAAAATTTGTATGAAAAGAAATATACAAAATACACATAAAATTAGGTAAATTTGTATTGAAAAATTATACAAAATACACATAGAATAATGTAAATTTGAATGAAAATATATAAACAAATACACTTAAAATAACGTAAATTTGTATAAAATATATATGCAAGATACACATTAAATAATGTAAATGTGAATAGAAAAATATTTACAAAAAAGAAATAGAATAATGTAAAATCCTATCAATATAAATACACAGAATATCAATAAAATAATGTAAATTTGTATGAAAAGAAAGATGCAAAATTCCCATAAAATAGCGCATTTTTTATAAAAATATATATACCAAAATACACATAAAATATTTAAATTTGTATTGAAATAAATATACAAAATGCATATACAGTAAGGTAAATATGTATTGAAAGAGAGATTCAAAAATACATATAAAACAAAGTAAATTTGTTTCAAAATATATATACGAATACACATAAAATAACGTAGATTTCTATAGAAATATATATACAAAATACACATGAAATTTTGTAAATACGTATAAAAACATATATACAAAATACATATCTAGGTAAATTCGTGTCAAAATAAATAAACAAAATATCATGAAAAGAATGTGTATTTGTATGAAAATAGATAATAGATAATAAATTTGTATAAAATATATATGCAAGATACACATTAAATAATGTAAATATGTATAAAAAAGTATATACAAAAAACAAATAGAATAACGTAACATCGTATCAAAATAAATACACCGAATATTAATAAAATAATGTAAATTTGTATGAAAATAAAGATGCAAAATTCCCATCAAATAGCGCATTTCTTATAAAAATATATATACCAAAATACACATAAAATATTTAATTTGCATTGAAATAAATATACAAAATGCACATACAATAAGGTAAATTTGTATTGAAAGAGATATGCAAAAATACATATAAAACAATGTAAATTTGTTTCAAAATATATACGAATACAAATAAAAAAACGTACATTTCTATAAAAATATATATACAAAATACACATAAAATTAAATAAATACGTATAAAAAAATGTATACAAAATACACATAAAATAATGTAATTTCGAATTAAAAAAAATGTAAATTTGAATGAAAATATAAAAACAAATACACTTAAAATAACGTAAATTTATATAAAATATATTTGCAAGATACACATTAAAAAATGTAAATGTGTATAAAAAAATATATACAAAAAACAAATAGAATAATGTAAAATCGTATCAAAATAAATACACAGAATATCAATAAAATAATGTAAATTTGTATGAAAATAAAGATGTAAAATTCCCAAAAATTTTCGCATTTTTTATAAAAATATATATACCAAAATACACATAAAATATTTAAATTTGTATTGAAATAAATATACAAAATGCATATACAGTAAGGTAAATTTGTATTAAAAGAGATATTCAAAAATATATATAAAACAATGTAAATTTGTTTCAAAATATATATACGAATACACATAAAATAAAGTAGATTTCTATTGAAATATATATTCAAAATACGTATGAAATTATGTAAATACGTATAAAAATATATATACAAAATACATATCAAATAATGTAAATTTTTGTATATGTATTTTTATAAAAATATGCTTTATTTTATGGGTATTTTGCATCTTTATTTTCATAAAAATTTACGTTATTTTATTGATATTCTGCTCCTTCATTTTGATACTATTTGACATTATTCTATGTGTATTTTGTATATATTTTTCATACAAATTTACGTTATTTTATGTGTATTTGTCTATATATTTTGACACAAATTTACAATATTTTATGGGTATTTTGTATATATATTTCAAAAGAAATTTACCTAGTTTTATGTGTATTTTGAATATCTATTTTCATACAAACTCAAATTATTTATATGTATTTTTGTATATATTTCAATACAAATTTTAGTTATGTTATGTGTATTTTGTAAATATATTTTCATTCAAATATATATTATTTTATTGGTATTTTGTTGATTTATATTGATACGAGTTTACATTATTTTATATGTACTTTTTATATATATTTTTATACGCATTTACATTATTTAATATTTATTTTGAATGTATAATTTTATACAAATTCATGGTATTTTATGTGTATTTGTATATATATTTTCATATAAATTTACATTATTTTATGCGTATTTTGTACATATATTTCATTACAAATTTACCTTATTTTATGTTTATTTTGTATGTGTATTTTGTACATTTATATTTATGCACGTTTACTCATACAAATTTATATTATTTTATTGGAATTTTGTTTATTTATTTTGATACGAATTACATGATTATATGTGTATTTTGTACACATTTTTTTATACGTATTTACATTATTTAATGTGTATTTTGTTTATATATTTTCATACAAATTTACGTTATTATATGTGTATTTGTATAAATATTTTGAAACAAATTTACTTTATTTCATGTATTTTGTCTATATATTTCAATTCAAATTTAGCTTATTTTGTGTGTATTTTGTATATATTTTCATACAAATTTAATTACTTCTGTGTATTTTTTTATATAGTTTTATATAAATTTACGTTATTTTAAGTGTATTTTGTATATTTATATTTATATAAATACACATTCTTTTATTTGTATTTTGTTTAATCATTTTGATACGAATTTACATTATTCTATGTGTATTTTGCATACATTTTTTTATACGTATTTACTTCATTTTAGGTGTATTTTGTATATATATTTTTTATAGAAATCTACGTTATTTTATGTGTATTCGTATACATATTTTGAAACAGATTTACATTGCTTTATATGTATTTTGCATATCTATTTCAATACAAATTTACCTAATTGTACATATAAAACAATGTAAATTTGTTTCAAAATATATGTACGAATACAAATCAAATAACGTAGATTTCTATAAAAGTATATATACAAAATACACATAAAATTAAGTAAATACGTATAAAAAAATGTAAACAAAATACACATAAAATAATGTAAACTCGAAACAAAATAAATAAACAAAATACCAATAAAAAAACGTGTATTTGTATAAATATAAATGTACAAAATACACATACAAAATAAACATAAAATAAGGTAAATTTGTAATGAAATATATGAACAAAATACACATAAAATAATGTAAATTTATATGAAAATATATATACAAATACACATAAAATACCATGAATTTGTATAAAATTATATATTCAAAATAAATATTAAATAACGTAAATGCGTATAAAAATATATATACAAAGTACATATAAAATAGTGTAAATTCGTATCAATATAAATGAACAAAATACCAATAAAATAACATATATTTGAATGAAAATAAATTTACTAAATACACATAACCTAACTAAAATTTGTATTGAAATATATACAAAAATACATAAAAATAATTTGAGTTTGTATGAAAATAGATATTCAAAATACACATAAAACTAGGTAAATTTCTTTTGAAATATATATACAAAATACCCATAAAATATTGTAAATTTGTATCAAAATATATAAACAAATACACATAAAATAACGTAAATTTGTATGAAAAATATATACAAAATACACATAGAATAATGTCAAATCGTATCAAAATGAATGAGCAGAATATCAATAAAATAACGTAAATTTGTATGAAAATAAAGAAGCAAAATACCCATAAAATAAAGCATATTTTTATAAAAATACATATAGAAAATACACATAGAATAATTAAATTTGTATTAAAATTAATATACAAAATGCATATACAATAAATTTAAATTTGATTATATTAAATGAAATAAATATACAAAATAAACATAAAATAAGGTAAATTTGTAATAAAATATATGTAAGAATACACATAAAATAATATAAATTTGTATGAAAATATATATAAAAATACACATAAAATAACATGAATTTGTATAAAATTTGTTTCAAAATATATACGAATACACACAATAAAATAACGTAAATTTTTATGAAAATGTATATATAAAATACACATAAAATAATTTAAATACGTAGAAAAATATATATACAAAATACACATAAAATAATGTAAATTCGTAAAAAATTAAATACACAAAATTCCAATAAAAGAATGTATATTTGTAGAAAAATATATATACAAAAAACAAATAAAATAACTAGAATTTGTATAAAAATATCTACAAAAATACACAAAAATAATTTAAATTTGTTTGAAAATAGATATGCAAAATACACATAAAGTTAGGCAAATTTGTATTGAAATACATATACAAAACTCACATAAATAATGTAAATTTGTATTAAAATATATAAACAAATACATATAAAATAACGTAAATTTGGATAAAATATATATACAAAATATACAATAAAAATTTTAAATATGTATAAAAATATATTATATTATATATTTTTATTGATATTTGCGTTATTTATGTGTATTTTGTATATGTTTTCTCATAGAAATTTACATTATTTTATTGGTATTTTGTCTATTTATTTTGATACGAATTACATGATTATTTGTGTATTTTGTACATTTTTTTTATACGTATTTACATTATTTAATGTGTATTTTGTTTATATATTTTTATACAAATTTACGTTATTATATGTGTATTTGTATAAGTATTTTGATACAAATTTACATTATTTTATGTATTTTGTATATATATTTCAATTCAAATTTAGCTTATTTTATGTGTATTTTGTATATCTATTTATTTTAATACAAAATCAAATATTTTATGTTTTTTCGTATATATATTTTTATAAAAAAATGCGTTATTTTATGGGTATTTTGCATCTTAATTTTCATACAAATTTACATTATTTTATTAATATTTTCTGTATTTATTTTGATACGATTTTACATTATTTTATTTGTGTTTTGTATATATTTTTTTATACATATTTACATTATTTAATGTTTTTTTTGTATATATATTTGATACAAATTTACGTTATTTTAAGTCTATGTTTATATATTTTCATTCAAATTTACATTATTTTATGTGTATTTTGTATATGTATTTCAATACAAATTTACCTAATTTTATATGTTTTTTTGTATATTTATTTTCATACAAGTTTAAATTATTTTTGTGTATTTTTGTATATAGTTTTATACAAATTTAGGTTATTTTATGTGTATTTTGTATATCTATTTTCATACAAATACACATTCTTTTCATGATATTTTGTTTATTTACTTTGACACGAATTAACATTATTTAATGTGTATTTTGTATATATATTTTTATACGTATTTACATTATTTCAAGTGTATTTTGTATATATATTTCTATAGAAATCTGCGTTATTTTATGTTTTTTTTTTGTGTATTTTGCATATTTTTTCAATACAAATTTACCTTATTGTATGTGCATTTTGTATATTAATTTTAATACAAATTTGATTAATCTATGTGTATTTTTGTATATGTATTTTTATAAAAATATGCTTTATTTTATGGGTATTTTGCATCTTTATTTTCATACAAATTTACATTATTTTATTGATATTCTGTGTATTTATTTTGATATGTTTTTACATTATTCTATGTGTATTTTGTATATATATTTTAAATAAAATTTATTTGTTTTCATTTCATACAAATCTACATTATTTTATGTGTTTTTTGTACATGTATTTAAATACAAATTTAACTAGTTATATGTGTATTTTGTATATCTATTTTGTATGTATATTTTCATAGAAATTTACTCTATTTTATGAGTATTCGTATATATATTTTGATACAAATTTACATTTGTAATGTGTATTTTGCATATCAATTTCAAAACAAATTTACTTTATTGTACGTGCATTTTGTATATTTATTTTAATACAAATTTAATTATTTTATATGCATTTTTGTATATATATTTTTATGCAAATATGCGTTAGTATATGGATATTTTGCAATCTTTATTTTTATACAAATTTACATTATTTTATTGATATTCTCTATTTATTTTGATACGATTTAACATTATTCTATGTGTTTTTTGTATACATATTTTTTTATACTTATTTACATTATTTAATGTTCATTTTGTATATATATTTTATCCAAA
This sequence comes from Eriocheir sinensis, assembly GCF_024679095.1. Lineage (NCBI taxonomy): Eukaryota > Metazoa > Arthropoda > Malacostraca > Decapoda > Varunidae > Eriocheir > Eriocheir sinensis. The sequence goes on from NW_026110419.1 coordinate 388,447, forward strand.
TTTACATTATTTTATGTGTATTTGTTTATATATTTTCATACATATTTACATTATTTTATGTGTTTTTTGTATATATATTTTTCTACGTATTTAAATTATTTTATGTGTATTTTGTATATACATTTTCATAAAAAAAATTACGTTATTTTATTGTGTGTATAAGTATATATTTTCATACAAATTTTATAAAAATTAATGTTATTTAATGTGTATTCGTATATATATGTTCATACAAATTTATATTATTTTATGTGTATTTTTTCATATATTTCATTACAAATTTTCCTTATTTTATGTTTATTTTCTATATTTATTTCATTCAATTTTTAAATTATTTTATGTGTATATTTGTATTTGTATTTAGGTTATTTTATGTGCATTTTGTATATATATTTTCATCCAAAATTACATTATTATATTGGTATTTTCTTAATTTAATTCGATACGAATTTAGATTATTTCATAGGTATTTTGTATACATATTTTTATACTCATTTACATTATCTAATGTGTGTTTTGTATATATATTTTTATGCAAATTTATTTTATGTTCATTTTTGTACATATATTTTTATAGAAATTTGCGTTATTTTAAATATATAGTTTTATATAAATTTACGTTATTTTATGTGCATTTTGTATATTTATATTTATACAAATACACATTCTTTTATTGCTATATTGTTTATTTATATTTATACGAATTTACATTATTTTATGTGTATTTTGTATACATTTTTTTATACGTATTTACTTAATTTTATGTGTATTTTGTATATGTATTTTTATAGAAATCTACGTTATTTTATGTGTATTCGCATATATATTTTGAAACAAATTTACATTATTTTATATGTATTTTGCATATCTATTTCAATACAAATTTACCTTATTGTATGTGCATTTTGTATATTTATTTTGATAAAAATTCAAATATTTTGTGTATTTTGGTATCAATAATTTTATAAAAAATGCGTTATTTTATAGGTATTTTGCATCTCAATTTTCATACAAATTTACATTATTTTATTAATATTCTGTGTATATATTTTGATACGATTTTACATTATTCTATTTGTGTTTTGTATATATTTTTTTATACATATTTACATTATTTTATGTGTATTGAAAAAATATGCAAAATACACATAAAACAATGTAAATTTGTTTCAAAATATATATACGAATACACATAAAATAACGCAGATATCTATAGAAATATATATACAAAATACACTTGAAATAATGTAAATACGTATAAAAATATATATACAAAATACACATTAAATAATGTTAATTCGTGTCAAAATAAATAAACAAAATATTATGAACAGAATTTGTATTTGTATGAAAATAGATATACAAAATACACATAAAATAACCTAAATTTGTATAAAACTATAAACAAAAATACACAAAAATAATTTAAACTTGTATGAAAATAAATATACAAAAAACATATAAAATTAGGTAAATTTGTATTGAAATACATATACAAAATACACATAAAATAATGTAAATTTGAATGAAAATATATAAACATATAGACTTAAAATAACGTAAATTTGTATCAAATATATATACAAAAACACATTAAATAATGTAAATATGTATAAAAGATATATACTAAACACAAATAAAATAATAAAATCGTATCAAAATAAATACAGAAAATATTAATAAAATAATGTAAATTTGTATGAAAATTAAGATGCAAAATACCCATAAAATAACGCATTTTTATAAAAATAGATATACGAAAAACATAAAATATTTGATTTTGTATTAAAATAAATAGATATACAAAATACACATAAAATAAGCTAAATTAAATGAAAATATATACAAAATACACATAGAATAATGTAAAATCGTATCAAAATAAATACACAGAATATCAATAAAATAATGTAATTTTGTATGAAAATAAAGATGCAAAATACCCATAAAATAAAGCATATTTTTAAAAATACATATACAAAATACACATAGAATAATTAAATTTGTATTAAAATTAATATACAAAATGCACGTACAATAAAAGGTAAATTTGTATTGAAAAATATACAAAATGCACATTAAAGCGTAAATTTGTTTAAAATCTATATACGAATACACATAAAATAACGTAGATTTCTATAGAAATATATATACAAAATACACATGAAATGATGTAAATACGAATAAAATATATATACAAAATACACATTAAATAATTTAAATTCTCGTCAAAATAAATAAACAAAATATCAATAAAAGAATGTGTATTTGTATGAAAATAGATATACAAAATACTCATAAAATAACCTAAGTTTGTATAAAACTATATACAAAATACACAAAATAATTTAAATTTGTATGAAAATAAATATACAAAATACACATAAAATTAGGTAAATTTGTATTGAAATACATATACAAAATACACATAAAATAATGTAAATTTGAATGAAAATATATAAACATATACACTTAAAATAACGTAAATTTGTATCAAATATATATACAAAATACTAATTAAATAATGTAAATATGTATAAAAAAATATACAAAACACAAATAGAATAATGTAAAATCGTATCAAAATAAATACACAGAATATTAATTAAATAATGTAAATTTGTTTGAAAATAAAGATGCAAAATAGCCATAAAATAACGCATTTTTTATAAAAATATATATACCAAAATACACATAAAATATTAAAATTTGTATTAAAATAAATATAAAAAATGCACATACTGTAAGGTAAATTTGTATTGAAATAGATATGCAAAATACATATAAAACAATGTAAATTTGTTTCAAAATATATATACGAATACACATAAAATAACGTTGATTTCTATAAAAATATATACAAAAAACACATCAAATGAAGTAAATACGTATTAAAAAATGAATACAAAATACACATAAAAATCGTATCAAAATAAATAAACAAAATACCACTAAAAGAATGTGTATTTGTATAAATATAAATATACAAAATACACATAAAATATCGTAAATTTGTATAAAACTATATACAAAAATACACAGAAAAATACACATTCTTTTATTGGTATTTTGTTTATTTATTTTGTTTCGAATTTATATTATTTTATGTGTATTTTGTTTACATTTTTTTATACGTATTTACCTAATTTTATATGTATTTTGTATATAAATTTTTATAGAAATCTACGTTATTTTATGTGTATTCGTATATATATTTTGAAACAAATTGACAATTTTTTATATGTATTTTTGCATATCTCTTTCAACAGAAGTTTACCTTATTGTATGTGCATTTTGTATATTTATTTCAATACAAATTTAAATATTTTATGTGTATTTTGGTATATATATTTTTATAAGAAATGCGCTATTTGATGGGAATTTTACATCTTTATTTTCATACAAATTTACATTATTTTATTAATATACGGTGTATTTATTTTGATACGATTTTACATTATTCTATTTGTTTTTTGTATATATATTTTTTTTATACATATTTACATTATTTAATGTGTATCTTGCATATATATTACATACAAATTTATTATCTATTATTTATTTTCATACAAATACATTCTTTTCATGATATTTTGTTTATTTATTTTGTCACGAATTTACATTACTTAATATGTATTTTATATATATATTTTTATACGTATTTACATAATTTCATGTGTATTTTGTATATATATTTCTATAGAAATCTACGTTATTTTATGTGTATTCGTATATATATTTTGAAACAAATTTACACTGTTTTATTTGTATTTTGCGTTTTTTTTCAATACAAATTTACCTTATTGTATGTGTGCATTTTGTATATTAATTTTAATACAAATTTAATTATTCAATGTGTATTTTTGTATATGTATCTTTTAAAAAAAATATGCTTTATCTTATGGGTATTTTGCATCTTTATTTTCATACAAATTTAAATTATTTTATTGATATTCTGTGTACTTATTTTGATACGATTTTACATTATTCTACGTATAACAAAATAAATACATACACAAAAATAGATATGCAAAATACATATAAACAATGTAAATTTGTTTCAAAATATATATACGAATACACATGAAATAAGGTAGATTTCTATAAAAATATATATACAAAATACACATAAAATTAAGTAAATACGTATAAAAATGTATACAAAATACACATAAAATAATGTAAATTAGTATCAAAATAAATAAACAAAATACCAATAAAAGAATGTGTATTTGTATAAATATATATATACAAAATACACATTAAATAATATAAATTTGTTTAAAACTATACAAAATACACATGAAATGATGCAAATACGTATAAAAATATATATACAAAATACACACTAAATAATGTAAATTCGCGTCAGAATAAATAAACAAAATATCAATAAAAGAATGTGTATTTGTATGAAAATAGATATACAAAATACACATAAAATAACCTAAATTTGTATCAAACTATATACAAAAATACACAAAAATATTTTAAATTTGTATGAAAATAAATATACAAAATACACATAAAATTAGGTAAATTTGTATTGAAATACATACACAAAATACACATAAAATAATGTAAATTTGAATGAAAATACATAAACAAATACACTTAAAATAACGTAAATTTGTATAAAAATATTTACAAAACACAAATAGAATAATGTAAATCGTATCAAAATAAATACACCGAATATTAATAAAATAATGTAAATTTGTATGAAAATAAAGATGCAAAATTCCCATCAAATAGCGCATTTCTTATAAAAAGATATATACCAAAATACACATAAAATATTTAAATTTGTATTGAAATAAATATACAAAATGCACATACAATAAGGTAAACTTCTGTTGAAAGAGATATGCAAAAATACATATAAAAAATTGTCAATTTGTTTCAAAATATATATACGAATACACATAAAATAACGTAGATTTCTATAAAAATTTATATACAAAATACATATAAAATTAGGTAAATACGTATAAAAAAATGTAAACAAAATACACATAAAATAATATAAATTCAAACAAAATAAATAAACAAAATACCAATAAAAGAATGTGTATTTTTCTGTGTATTTTTGTATATAGTTTTATACAAATTTACGATATTTTATGTGTATTTTGTATATTTATATTTATACAAATACACATTCTTTTAGTGGTATTTTGTTTATTTATTTTGATACGATTTTTATGTGTATTTTGTATTCATTTTTTAATACGTATTTACTTCATTTGATGTGTTTTTTGTATATATTTTTATAGAAATCAACGTTATTTTATGTGTATTCGTATATATATTTTGAAACAAATTTACAGTGTTTTATATATTTTGCATATCTATTTCAATACAAATTTACCTTACAGTATGTGCATTTTTATATTTATTTTAATACAAATTTTAATATTTTATGTGTATTTTGGTATATATATTTTATAAAAAATGCGTTATTTTATGGCTATTTTGCATCTTTATTTTCAAACAAATTTACATTATTTAATTAATATTCTGTGTATTTATTTTGATACGATTTTACATTATTCTATTTGTGTTTTGTATATATTTTTTTATACATATTTACATTATTTAATTAGTATTTGTATTTATATTTGATACAAATTTACGTTATTTTAAGTGTATATGTTTATATATTTTCATTCAAATTTACATTATTTTATGTGTATTTTGTATATGTATTTCAATACAAATTTACCTAATTTTATGTGTATTTTGTATATTTATTTTCATACAAATTTAAATTATTTTTGTGTATTTTTGTATATAGTTTTATACAAACTTAGGTTATTTTATGAGTATTTTGTATATCTATTTTCATACAAATACACATTCTTTTATTGATATTTTGTTTATTTATTTTGACGAGAATTTAAATTATTTAATGTGTATTTTGTATATATATTTTTATTCGTATTTACATCATTTCATGTGTATTTTGTATATATATTTCTATAGAAATCTACGTTATTTTATGTGTATTCGTATATAGATTTTTAAACAAATTTACGCTTTAATGTGCATTTGTATATTTTTTCAATACAAATTTACCTTATTGTACGTGCATTTTGTATATTAATTTTAATACAAATTTAATTATTCTATGTGTATTTTTGTATATGTATTTTAAAAAAAATATGCTTTATTTTATGGGTATTTTGCATCTTTATTTTCATACAAAATTACATTATTTTATTGATATTCTGTGTATTTATTTTGATACGATTTTACATTATTCTATGTGTATTTTGTATATATTTTTCATTTAATTTAGCTTATTTTATGTGTATTTTGTATATCTATTTATTTTAATACAAAATCAAATATTTTATGTTTTTCGTATATCTATTTTTATAAAAAATGCGTTATTTTATGGGTATTTTGCATCTTAATTTTCATACAAATTTACATTATTTTATTAATATTTTCTGTATTTATTTTGATACGATTTTTTATTATTTTATTTGTGTTTAGTATATATCTTTTTATACATATTTACATTATTTAATGTGTTTTTTGTATATATATTTGATACAAATTTACGTTATTTTAAGTCTATATGTTTATATATTTTCATTCAAATTTACATTATTTTATGTGTATTTTGTATATGTATTTCAATACAAATTTACCTAATTTTATATGTTTTTTGTATATTTATTTTCATACAAGTTTAAATTATTTTTGTGTATTTTTGTTTATAGTTTTATACAAATTTAGGTTATTTTATGTGTGTTTTGTATATCTATTTTCATACAAATACAAATTCTGTTCATAATATTTTGTTTATTTATTTTGACACGAATTAACATTATTTAATGTGTATTTTGTATATATATTTTTATACGTATTTACATTATTTCAAGTGTATTTTGTATATATATTTCTATAGATATCTGCGTTATTTTATGTGTATTCGTATATATATTTTGAAACAAATTTACATTGTTTTATGTGTATTTTGCATATTTTTCAATACAAATTTACCTTATTGTATGTGCATTTTGTATATTAATTTTAATACAAATTTGATTAATCTATGTATATTTTTGTAAATGTATTTTTATAAAAATATGCTTTATTTTATGGGTATTTTGCATCTTTATTTTCATTCAAATTTACATTATTTTATTGATATTCTGTGTATTTATTTTAATATGATTTTACATTATTCTATGTGTATTTTGAATATATATTTTATATAAAATGTATTTGTTTTCATTTCATACAAATCTACATTATTTTATGTAATTTTGTACATGTATACACATAAAATATTTAAATTTGTATTGAAATAAATATACAAAATGCACATACAATAAGGTAAACTTCTATTGAAAGAGATATGCAAAATAAAATATAATACAATGTAAATTTGTTTCAAAATATATATACGAATACACATAAAATAACGTAGATTTCTATAAAATATATATACAAAATACATAAAATTAAGTAAATACGGATAAACATGTAAACAAAATACACATAAAATAATGTAAATTCGAAACAAAATAAATAAACAAAATACCAATAAAAGAATGTGTATTTGTATAAATATAAATGTACAAAATACACATACAAAATAAACATGAAATAAGGTAAATTTGTAATGAAATATATGTACAAAATACACATAAAATAATGTAAATTTATATGAAAATATATGTACAAAATATACAAAATACATATAATACCATGAATTTGTATAAAATTATATATTCAAAATAAATATTAAATAATGTAAATGCGTATAAAAATATATATACAAAGTACATATAAAATAATGTAAATTCGTATCAATATAAATCAACAAAATACCAATAAATAATATATATTTGAATGAAAATAGATTTACAAAATACACAAACCATAACTAAAATTTGTATTGAAATATATACAAAAATACATAAAAATAATTTGAGTTTGTATGAAAATAGATATTCAAAATACATATAAAACTAGGAAACTTTCATTTGAAATATATATACAAAATACCCATAAAATATTGTAAATTTGTGTCAAAATATATAAACAAATAAACATAAAATAACTTAAAATAACGTAAATATGTATCAAATATATATACAAAAAACACATTAAATAATGTAAATATGTTTAAAAAAATATATACAAAACATAAATAAAATAATGTAAAATCGTATCAAAATAAATACAGAAAATATTAATAAAATAATGTAAATTTGTATGAAAATTAAGATGCAAAAAACCCATAAAATACCGCATTTTTTATAAAAATATATATACGAAAATACATAAAAGATTTGATTTTGTATTAAAATAAATAGATATACATTCTTTTATTGGTATTTTGTTTATTTATTTTGTTTCGAATTTACATTATTTTATGTGTATTTTGTTTACATTTTTTTAATACGTATTTACTTACTTTTATGTGTATTTTGTATATATATTTTTATAGAAATCTACGTTATTTTATGTGTATTCGTATATATATTTTGAAACAAATTTACATTGTTTTATATGTATTTTGCATTTTTCTTTCAATAGAAGTTTAGCTTATTGTATGTGCATTTTGTATATTTATTTCAATACAAATTTAAATATTTTATGTGTATTTAGGTATATATATTTTTATAAGAAATACGCTATTTGATGGGAATTTTGCATCTTTCTTTTCATACAAATTTACATTGTTTTATTAATATTCGGTGTATTTATTTTGATACGATTTTACATTATTCTATTTGTTTTTTGTATATATATTTTTTTATACATATTTACATTATTTAAATGTATCTTGCATATATATTACATACAAATTTATTATCTATTATTTATTTTCATACAAATACACATTCTTTTCATGATATTTTGTTTATTTATTTTGTCACGAATTTACATTACTTAATATGTATTTTATATATATATATATTTTTATACGTATTTACATAATTTCATGTGTATTTTATATATATATATTTCTATAGAAATCTACGTTATTTTATGTGTATTCGTATATATATTTTGAAACAAATTTACACTGTTTTATTTGTATTTTGCGTTTTTTTTCAATACAAATTTACCTTATTGTATGTGTGCATTTTGTATATTAATTTTAATACAAATTTAATTATTCAATGTGTATTTTTGTATATGTATCTTTTAAAAAAAATATGCTTTATCTTATGGGTATTTTGCATCTTTATTTTCATACAAATTTAAATTATTTTATTGATATTCTGTGTACTTATTTTGATACGATTTTACATTATTCTACGTATAACAAAAATAAATACATACACAAAAATAGATATGCAAAATACATATAAACAATGTAAATTTGTTTCAAAATATATATACGAATACACATGAAATAAGGTAGATTTCTATAAAAATATATACAAAATACACATAAAATTAAATAGATACGTATAAAAATGTATACAAAATACACATAAAATAATGTAAATTAGTATCAAAATAAATAAACAAAATACCAATAAAAGAATGTGTATTTGTATAAATATATATATACAAAATACACATTAAATAATATAAATTTGTTTAAAACTATACAAAATACACATGAAATGATGCAAATACGTATAAAAATATATATACAAAATACACACTAAATAATGTAAATTCGCGTCAGAATAAATAAACAAAATATCAATAAAAGAATGTGTATTTGTATGAAAATAGATATACAAAATACACATAAAATAACCTAAATTTGTATCAAACTATATACAAAAATACACAAAAATATTTTAAATTTGTATGAAAATAAATATACAAAATACACATAAAATTAGGTAAATTTGTATTGAAATACATACACAAAATACACATAAAATAATGTAAATTTGAATGAAAATACATAAACAAATACACTTAAAATAACGTAAATTTGTATAAAAAAATATGTACAAAACACAAATAGAATAATGTAAAATCGTATCAAAATAAATACACAGAATATTAATAAAATAATGTAAATTTGTATGAAAATAAAGATGCAAAATTCCCATCAAATAGCGCATTTCTTATAAAAATATATATACCAAAATACACATAAAATATTTAAATTTGTATTGAAATAAATATACAAAATGCACATACAATAAGGTAAACTTCTGTTGAAAGAGATATGCAAAAATACATATAAAAAATTGTCAATTTGTTTCAAAATATATATACGAATACACATAAAATAACGTAGATTTCTATAAAAATTTATATACAAAATACATATAAAATTAGGTAAATACGTATAAAAAAATGTAAACAAAATACACATAAAATAATATAAATTCGAAACAAAATAAATAAACAAAATACCAATAAAAGAATGTGTATTTTTCTGTGTATTTTTGTATATAGTTTTATACAAATTTACGATATTTTATGTGTATTTTGTATATTTATATTTATACAAATACACATTCTTTTAGTGGTATTTTGTTTATTTATTTTGATACGATTTTTATGTGTATTTTGTATTCATTTTTTAATACGTATTTACTTCATTTGATGTGTTTTTTGTATATATTTTTATAGAAATCAACGTTATTTTATGTGTATTCGTATATATTTTGAAACAAATTTACATTGTTTTATATGTATTTTGCATATCTATTTCAATACAAATTTACCTTACAGTATGTGCATTTTTTATATTTATTTTAATACAAATTTTAATATTTTATGTGTATTTTGGTATATATATTTTTATAAAAAATGCGTTATTTTATGGCTATTTTGCATCTTTATTTTCAAACAAATTTACATTATTTAATTAATATTCTGTGTATTTATTTTGATACGATTTTACATTATTCTATTTGTGTTTTGTATATATTTTTTATACATATTTACATTATTTAATTAGTATTTTGTATATATATTTGATACAAATTTACGTTATTTTAAGTGTATATGTTTATATATTTTCATTCAAATTTACATTATTTTATGTGTATTTTGTATATGTATTTCAATACAAATTTACCTAATTTTATGTGTATTTTGTATATTTATTTTCATACAAATTTAAATTATTTTTGTGTATTTTTGTATATAGTTTTATACAAACTTAGGTTATTTTATGAGTATTTTGTATATCTATTTTCATACAAATACACATTCTTTTATTGATATTTTGTTTATTTATTTTGACGAGAATTTAAATTATTTAATGTGTATTTTGTATATATATTTTTATACGTATTTACATCATTTCATGTGTATTTTGTATATATATTTCTATAGAAATCTACGTTATTTTATGTGTATTCGTATATAGATTTTTAAACAAATTTACGCTTTAATGTGCATTTTGTATATTTTTTCAATACAAATTTACCTTATTGTACGTGCATTTTGTATATTAATTTTAATACAAATTTAATTATTCTATGTGTATTTTGTATATGTATTTTATAAAAAATATGCTTTATTTTATGGGTATTTTGCATCTTTATTTTCATACAAAATTACATTATTTTATTGATATTCTGTGTATTTATTTTGATACGATTTTACATTATTCTATGTGTATTTTGTATATATTTTTCATTTAATTTAGCTTATTTTATGTGTATTTTGTATATCTATTTATTTTAATACAAAATCAAATATTTTATGTTTTTCGTATATCTATTTTTATAAAAATGCGTTATTTTATGGGTATTTTGCATCTTAATTTTCATACAAATTTACATTATTTTATTAATATTTTCTGTATTTATTTTGATACGATTTTTTATTATTTTATTTGTGTTTAGTATATATCTTTTTATACATATTTACATTATTTAATGTGTTTTTTGTATATATATTTGATACAAATTTACGTTATTTTAAGTCTATATGTTTATATATTTTCATTCAAATTTACATTATTTTATGTGTATTTTGTATATGTATTTCAATACAAATTTACCTAATTTTATATGTTTTTGTATATTTATTTTCATACAAGTTTAAATTATTTTTGTGTATTTTTGTTTATAGTTTTATACAAATTTAGGTTATTTTATGTGTGTTTTGTATATCTATTTTCATACAAATACAAATTCTGTTCATAATATTTTGTTTATTTATTTTGACACGAATTAACATTATTTAATGTGTATTTTGTATATATATTTTTATACGTATTTACATTATTTCAAGTGTATTTTGTATATATATTTCTATAGATATCTGCGTTATTTTATGTGTATTCGTATATATATTTTGAAACAAATTTACATTGTTTTATGTGTATTTTGCATATTTTTTCAATACAAATTTACCTTATTGTATGTGCATTTTGTATATTAATTTTAATACAAATTTGATTAATCTATGTATATTTTTGTAAATGTATTTTTATAAAAATATGCTTTATTTTATGGGTATTTTGCATCTTTATTTTCATTCAAATTTACATTATTTTATTGATATTCTGTGTATTTATTTTAATATGATTTTACATTATTCTATGTGTATTTTGAATATATATTTTATATAAAATGTATTTGTTTTCATTTCATACAAATCTACATTATTTTATGTAATTTTTGTACATGTATACACATAAAATATTTAAATTTGTATTGAAATAAATATACAAAATGCACATACAATAAGGTAAACTTCTATTGAAAGAGATATGCAAAAATATATATAAAACAATGTAAATTTGTTTCAAAATATATATACGAATACACATAAATAACGTAGATTTCTATAAAAATATATATACAAAATACACATAAAATTAAGTAAATACGGATAAAAAAATGTAAACAAAATACACATAAAATAATGTAAACTCGAAACAAAATAAATAAACAAAATACCAATAAAAGAATGTGTATTTGTATAAATATAAATGTACAAAATACACATACAAAATAAACATAAAATAAGGTAAATTTGTAATGAAATATATGTACAAAATACACATAAAATAATGTAAATTTATATGAAAATATATGTACAAATACACATAAAATACCATGAATTTGTATAAAATTATATATTCAAAATAAATATTAAATAATGTAAATGCGTATAAAAATATATATACAAAGAACATATAAAATAATGTAAATTCGTATCAATATAAATCAACAAAATACCAATAAATAATATATATTTGAATGAAAATAGATTTACAAAATACACAAACCATAACTAAAATTTGTATTGAAATATATACAAAATACATAAAATAATTTGAGTTTGTATGAAAATAGATATTCAAAATACATATAAAACTAGGAAATTTCTTTTGAAATATATATACAAAATACCCATAAAATATTGTAAATTTGTGTCAAAATATATAAACAAATAAACATAAAATAACTTAAAATAACGTAAATATGTATCAAATATATATACAAAAAACACATTAAATAATGTAAATATGTTTAAAAAAATATATACAAAACATAAATAAAATAATGTAAATCGTATCAAAATAAATACAGAAAATATTAATAAAATAATGTAAATTTGTATGAAAATTAAGATGCAAAAAACCCATAAAATACCGCATTTTTTATAAAAATATATATACGAAAAAACATAAAATATTTGATTTTGTATTAAAATAAATAGATATACATTCTTTTATTGGTATTTTGTTTATTTATTTTGTTTCGAATTTACATTATTTTATGTGTATTTTGTTTACATTTTTTTAATACGTATTTACTTACTTTTATGTGTATTTTGTATATATATTTTTATAGAAATCTACGTTATTTTATGTGTATTCGTATATATATTTTGAAACAAATTTACATTGTTTTATATGTATTTTTGCATTTTTCTTTCAATAGAAGTTTAGCTTATTGTATGTGCATTTTGTATATTTATTTCAATACAAATTTAAATATTTTATGTGTATTTAGGTATATATATTTTTATAAGAAATACGCTATTTGATGGGAATTTTGCATCTTTCTTTTCATACAAATTTACATTGTTTTATTAATATTCGGTGTATTTATTTTGATACGATTTTACATTATTCTATTTGTTTTTGTATATATATATTTTTTATACATATTTACATTATTTAAATGTATCTTGCATATATATTACATACAAATTTATTATCTATTATTTATTTTCATACAAATACACATTCTTTTCATGATATTTTGTTTATTTATTTTGTCACGAATTTACATTACTTAATATGTATTTTATATATATATATATTTTTATACGTATTTACATAATTTCATGTGTATTTTATATATATATATTTCTATAGAAATCTACGTTATTTTATGTGTATTCGTATATATATTTTGAAACAAATTTACACTGTTTTATTTGTATTTTGCGTTTTTTTTCAATACAAATTTACCTTATTGTATGTGTGCATTTTGTATATTAATTTTAATACAAATTTAATTATTCAATGTGTATTTTTGTATATGTATCTTTTAAAAAAAATATGCTTTATCTTATGGGTATTTTGCATCTTTATTTTCATACAAATTTAAATTATTTTATTGATATTCTGTGTACTTATTTTGATACGATTTTACATTATTCTACGTATAACAAAAATAAATACATACACAAAAATAGATATGCAAAATACATATAAACAATGTAAATTTGTTTCAAAATATATATACGAATACACATGAAATAAGGTAGATTTCTATAAAAATATATATACAAAATACACATAAAATTAAGTAAATACGTATAAAAAATGTATACAAAATACATCTAAAATAATGTAAATTAGTATCAAAATAAATAAACAAAATACCAATAAAGAATGTGTATTTGTATATAAATATATATACAAAATACACATTAAATAATATAAATTTGTTTAAAACTATACAAAATACACATGAAATGATAAATACGTATAAAATATATATACAATACACACTAAATAATGTAAATTCGCGTCAGAATAAATAAACAAAATATCAATAAAAGAATGTGTATTTGTGAAAATAGATATACAAAATACACATAAAATAACCTAAATTTGTATCAAACTATATACAAAATACAAAAATATTTTAAATTTGTATGAAAATAAATATACAAAATACACATAAAATTAGGTAAATTTGTATTGAAATACATACACAAAATACACATAAAATAATGTAAATTTGAATGAAAATACATAAACAAATACACTTAAAATAACGTAAATTTGTATAAAAAAATATGTACAAAACACAAACAGAATAATGTAAAATCGTATCAAAATAAATACACAGAATATTAATAAAATAATGTAAATTTGTATGAAAATAAAGATGCAAAATTCCCATCAAATAGCGCATTTTTTAAAAAATATATTACGAAAATAAACATAAAATATTTGAATTTGTATTTAAATAAATATACAAAATGCACATACAATAAGGTAAACTTCTGTTGAAGAGATATGCAAAATACATATAAAAAATTGTCAATTTGTTTCAAAATATATACGAATACATAAAATAACGTAGATTTCTATAAAAAATTATATACAAAATACATATAAAATTAGGTAAATACGTATAAAAAAATGTAAACAAAATACACATAAAATAATATAAATTCGAAACAAAATAAATAAACAAAATACCAATAAAAGAATGTGTATTTTTCTGTGTATTTTTGTATATAGTTTTATACAAATTTACGATATTTTATGTGTATTTTGTATATTTATATTTATACAAATACACATTCTTTTAGTGGTATTTTGTTTATTTATTTTGATACGATTTTTATGTGTATTTTGTATTCATTTTTTAATACGTATTTACTTCATTTGATGTGTTTTTTGTATATATTTTTATAGAAATCAACGTTATTTTATGTGTATTCGTATATATATTTTGAAACAAATTTACATTGTTTTATATGTATTTTGCATATCTATTTCAATACAAATTTACCTTACAGTATGTGCATTTTTTATATTTATTTTAATACAAATTTTAATATTTTATGTGTATTTTATATATTTTTATAAAAAATGCGTTATTTTATGGCTATTTTGCATCTTTATTTTCAAACAAATTTACATTATTTAATTAATATTCTGTGTATTTATTTTGATACGATTTTACATTATTCTATTTGTGTTTTGTATATATTTTTTTATACATATTTACATTATTTAATTAGTATTTTGTATATATATTTGATACAAATTTACGTTATTTTAAGTGTATATGTTTATATATTTTCATTCAAATTTACATTATTTTATGTGTATTTTGTATATGTATTTCAATACAAATTTACCTAATTTTATGTGTATTTTGTATATTTATTTTCATACAAATTTAAATTATTTTTGTGTATTTTTGTATATAGTTTTATACAAACTTAGGTTATTTTATGAGTATTTTGTATATCTATTTTCATACAAATACACATTCTTTTATTGATATTTTGTTTATTTATTTTGACGAGAATTTAAATTATTTAATGTGTATTTTGTATATATATTTTTATTCGTATTTACATCATTTCATGTGTATTTTGTATATATATTTCTATAGAAATCTACGTTATTTTATGTGTATTCGTATATAGATTTTTAAACAAATTTACGCTTTAATGTGCATTTTGTATATTTTTTCAATACAAATTTACCTTATTGTACGTGCATTTTGTATATTAATTTTAATACAAATTTAATTATTCTATGTAGTTTTGTATATGTATTTTTAAAAAAATATGCTTTATTTTATGGGTATTTTGCATCTTTATTTTCATACAAAATTACATTATTTTATTGATATTCTGTGTATTTATTTTGATACGATTTTACATTATTCTATGTGTATTTTGTATATATTTTTCATTTAATTTAGCTTATTTTATGTGTATTTTGTATATCTATTTATTTTAATACAAAATCAAATATTTTATGTTTTTTCGTATATCTATTTTTATAAAAAATGCGTTATTTTATGGGTATTTTGCATCTTAATTTTCATACAAATTTACATTATTTTATTAATATTTTCTGTATTTATTTTGATACGATTTTTTATTATTTTATTTGTGTTTAGTATATATCTTTTTATACATATTTACATTATTTAATGTGTTTTTTGTATATATATTTGATACAAATTTACGTTATTTTAAGTCTATATGTTTATATATTTTCATTCAAATTTACATTATTTTATGTGTATTTTGTATATGTATTTCAATACAAATTTACCTAATTTTATATGTTTTTTGTATATTTATTTTCATACAAGTTTAAATTATTTTTGTGTATTTTTGTTTATAGTTTTATACAAATTTAGGTTATTTTATGTGTATTTTGTATATCTATTTTCATACAAATACAAATTCTGTTCATAATATTTTGTTTATTTATTTTGACACGAATTAACATTATTTAATGTGTATTTTGTATATATATTTTTATACGTATTTACATTATTTCAAGTGTATTTTGTATATATATTTCTATAGAAATCTGCGTTATTTTATGTGTATTCGTATATATATTTTGAAACAAATTTACATTGTTTTATGTGTATTTTGCATATTTTTTCAATACAAATTTACCTTATTGTATGTGCATTTTGTATATTAATTTTAATACAAATTTGATTAATCTATGTGTATTTTTGTAAATGTATTTTTATAAAAATATGCTTTATTTTATAGTATTTTGCATCTTTATTTTCATTCAAATTTACATTATTTTATTGATATTCTGTGTATTTATTTTAATATGATTTTACATTATTCTATGTGTATTTTGAATATATATTTTATATAAAATGTATTTGTTTTCATTTCATACAAATCTACATTATTTTATGTAATTTTTGTACATGTATACACATAAAATATTTAAATTTGTATTGAAATAAATATACAAAATGCACATACAATAAGGTAAACTTCTATTGAAAGAGATATGCAAAAATATATATAAAACAATGTAAATTTGTTTCAAAATATATATACGAATACACATAAAATAACGTAGATTTCTATAAAAATATATATACAAAATACACATAAAATTAAGTAAATACGGATAAAAAAATGTAAACAAAATACACATAAAATAATGTAAACTCGAAACAAAATAAATAAACAAAATACCAATAAAAGAATGTGTATTTGTATAAATATAAATGTACAAAATACACATACAAAATAAACATAAAATAAGGTAAATTTGTAATGAAATATATGTACAAAATACACATAAAATAATGTAAATTTATATGAAAATATATGTACAAATACACATAAAATACCATGAATTTGTATAAAATTATATATTCAAAATAAATATTAAATAATGTAAATGCGTATAAAAATATATATACAAAGAACATATAAAATAATGTAAATTCGTATCAATATAAATCAACAAAATACCAATAAATAATATATATTTGAATGAAAATAGATTTACAAAATACACAAACCATAACTAAAATTTGTATTGAAATATATACAAAAATACATAAAAATAATTTGAGTTTGTATGAAAATAGATATTCAAAATACATATAAAACTAGGGAAATTTCTTTTGAAATATATATACAAAATACCCATAAAATATTGTAAATTTGTGTCAAAATATATAAACAAATAAACATAAAATAACTTAAAATAACGTAAATATGTATCAAATATATATACAAAAAACACATTAAATAATGTAAATATGTTTAAAAAAATATATACAAAACATAAATAAAATAATGTAAAATCGTATCAAAATAAATACAGAAAATATTAATAAAATAATGTAAATTTGTATGAAAATTAAGATGCAAAAAACCCATAAAATACCGCATTTTTTATAAAAATATATATACGAAAAACATAAAATATTTGATTTTGTATTAAAATAAATAGATATACATTCTTTTATTGGTATTTTGTTTATTTATTTTGTTTCGAATTTACATTATTTTATGTGTATTTTGTTTACATTTTTTTAATACGTATTTACTTACTTTTATGTGTATTTTGTATATATATTTTTATAGAAATCTACGTTATTTTATGTGTATTCGTATATATATTTTGAAACAAATTTACATTGTTTTATATGTATTTTTGCATTTTTCTTTCAATAGAAGTTTAGCTTATTGTATGTGCATTTTGTATATTTATTTCAATACAAATTTAAATATTTTATGTGTATTTAGGTATATATATTTTTATAAGAAATACGCTATTTGATTTGAATTTTGCATCTTTCTTTTCATACAAATTTACATTGTTTTATTAATATTCGGTGTATTTATTTTGATACGATTTTACATTATTCTATTTGTTTTTTGTATATATTTTTTTTTATACATATTTACATTATTTAAATGTATCTTGCATATATATTACATACAAATTTATTATCTATTATTTATTTTCATACAAATACACATTCTTTTCATGATATTTTGTTTATTTATTTTGTCACGAATTTACATTACTTAATATGTATTTTATATATATATTTTTATACGTATTTACATAATTTCATGTATTATTTTATGTGTATTCGTATATATATTTTGAAACAAATTTACACTGTTTTATTTGTATTTTGCGTTTTTTTTCAATACAAATTTACCTTATTGTATGTGTGCATTTTGTATATTAATTTTAATACAAATTTAATTATTCAATGTGTATTTTTGTATATGTATCTTTTAAAAAAAATATGCTTTATCTTATGGGTATTTTGCATCTTTATTTTCATACAAATTTAAATTATTTTATTGATATTCTGTGTACTTATTTTGATACGATTTTACATTATTCTACGTATAACAAAAATAAATACATACACAAAAATAGATATGCAAAATACATATAAACAATGTAAATTTGTTTCAAAATATATATACGAATACACATGAAATAAGGTAGATTTCTATAAAAATATATATACAAAATACACATAAAATTAAGTAAATACGTATAAAAAATGTATACAAAATACACATAAAATAATGTAAATTAGTATCAAAATAAATAAACAAAATACCAATAAAAGAATGTGTATTTGTATAAATATATATACAAAATACACATTAAATAATATAAATTTGTTTAAAACTATACAAAATACACATGAAATGATGTAAATACGTATAAAAATATATATACAAAATACACATTAAATAATGTAGATTCGCGTCAAAATAAATAAACAAAATATCAATAAAAGAATGTGTATTTGTATGAAAATAGATATACAAAATACACATAAAATAACCTAAATTTGTATCAAACTATATACAAAAATACAAAAAAATATTTAAAATTTGTATGAAAATAAATATACAAAATACACATAAAACTAGGTAAATTTGTATTGAAATACATACACAAAATACTCATAAAATAATGTAATTTGAATAAAAATACACAAACACATACACTTAAAATAACGTAAATTTGTATAAAAAATATGTAAAAACACAAATAGAATAATGTAAAATCGTATCAAAATAAATACACAGAATATTAATAAAATAATGTAAATTTGTATGAAAATAAAGCAGCAAAATTCCATCAAATAGCATTTCTTATAAAAATATATATACCAAAATACACATAAAATATTTAAATTTGTATTGAAATAAATATACAAAATGCACATACAATAAGGTAAACTTCTGTTGAAGAGATATGCAAAAATACATATAAAAAATTGTCAATTTGTTTCAAAATATATATACGAATACACATAAAATAACGTAGATTTCTATAAAAATTTATATACAAAATACATATAAAATTAGGTAAATAAGTATAAAAAAATGTAAACAAAATACACATAAAATAAAATAAATTCAAACAAAATAAATAAACAAAATACCAATAAAGAATGTGTATTTTTCTGTGTATTTTGTATATAGTTTTATACAAATTTACGATATTTTATGTGTATTTTGGTTTTTTATATTTATTCAAATACTCATTCTTTTAGTGGTATTTTGTTTATTTATTTTGATACGATTTTTATGTGTATTTTGTATTAATTTTTTAATACGTATTTACTTCATTTGATGTGTTTTTTGTATATATTTTTTTAGAAATCAACGTTATTTTATGTGTATTCGTATATATATTTTGAAACAAATTTTCATTGTTTTATATGTATTTTGCATATCTATTTCAATACAAATTTACCTTACAGTATGTGCATTTTTATATTTATTTTAATACAAATTTTAATATTTTATGTGTATTTTGGTATATATACTTTATTAAAAAATGCGTTATTTTATGGCTATTTTGCATCTTTATTTTCAAACAAATTTACATTATTTAATTAATATTCTGTGTATTTATTTTGATACGATTTTACATTATTCTATTTGTGTTTTGTATATATTTTTTATACATATTTACATTATTTAATTAGTATTTTGTATATATATTTGATACAAATTTACGTTATTTTAAGTGTATATGTTTATATATTTTCATTCAAATTTACATTATTTTATGTGTATTTTGTATATGTATTTCAATACAAATTTACCTAATTTTATGTGTATTTTGTATATTTATTTTCATACAAATTTAAATTATTTTGTGTATTTTTGTATATAGTTTTATACAAACTTAGGTTATTTTATGAGTATTTTGTATATCTATTTTCATACAAATACACATTCTTTTATTGATATTTTGTTTATTTATTTTGACGAGAATTTAAATTATTTAATGTGTATTTTGTATATATATTTTTATTCGTATTTACATCATTTCATGTGTATTTTGTATATATATTTCTATAGAAATCTACGTTATTTTATGTGTATTCGTATATAGATTTTTAAACAAATTTACGCTTTAATGTGCATTTTGTATATTTTTTCAATACAAATTTACCTTATTGTACGTGCATTTTGTATATTAATTTTAATACAAATTTAATTATTCTATGTGTATTTTTGTATATGTATTTTTAAAAAAATATGCTTTATTTTATGGGTATTTTGCATCTTTATTTTCATACAAAATTACATTATTTTATTGATATTCTGTGTATTTATTTTGATACGATTTTACATTATTCTATGTGTATTTTGTATATATTTTTCATTTAATTTAGCTTATTTTATGTGTATTTTGTATATCTATTTATTTTAATACAAAATCAAATATTTTATGTTTTTTCGTATATCTATTTTTATAAAAAATGCGTTATTTTATGGGTATTTTGCATCTTAATTTTCATACAAATTTACATTATTTTATTAATATTTTCTGTATTTATTTTGATACGATTTTTTATTATTTTATTTGTGTTTAGTATATATCTTTTTATACATATTTACATTATTTAATGTGTTTTTTGTATATATATTTGATACAAATTTACGTTATTTTAAGTCTATATGTTTATATATTTTCATTCAAATTTACATTATTTTGTGTATTTTGTATATGTATTTCAATACAAATTTTCCTAATTTTATATGTTTTTTTGTATATTTATTTTCATACAAGTTTAAATTATTTTTGTGTATTTTTGTTTATAGTTTTATACAAATTTAGGTTATTTTATGTGTGTTTTGTATATCTATTTTCATACAAATACAAATTCTGTTCATAATATTTTGTTTATTTATTTTGACACGAATTAACATTATTTAATGTGTATTTTGTATATATATTTTTATACGTATTTACATTATTTCAAGTGTATTTTGTATATATATTTCTATAGATATCTGCGTTATTTTATGTGTATTCGTATATATATTTTGAAACAAATTTACATTGTTTTATGTGTATTTTGCATATTTTTTCAATACAAATTTACCTTATTGTATGTGCATTTTGTATATTAATTTTAATACAAATTTGATTAATCTATGTATATTTTTATAAAAAATGCGTTATTTTATAGGTATTTTGCATCTTAATTTTCATTCAAATTTACATTATTTTATTAATATTTTGTGTATTTATTTTAATATGATTTTACATTATTCTATGTGTATTTTGAATATATATTTTATATAAAATGTATTTGTTTTCATTTCATACAAATCTACATTATTTTATGTAATTTTTGTACATGTATACACATAAAATATTTAAATTTGTATTGAAATAAATATACAAAATGCACATACAATAAGGTAAACTTCTATTGAAAGAGATATGCAAAATATATATAAAACAATGTAAATTTGTTTCAAAATATATATACGAATACACATAAAATAACGTAGATTTCTATAAAATATATATACAAAATACATAAAATTAAGTAAATACGGATAAAAAATGTAAACAAAATACACATTAAATAATGTAAATTCGAAACAAAATAAATAAACAAAATACCAATAAGAGAATGTGTATTTGTATAAATATAAATGTACAAAATACATACAAAATAAACATAAAATAAGGTAAATTTGTAATGAAATATATGTACAAAATACACATAAAATAATGTAAATTTATATGAAAATATATGTACAAATACATAAAATACCATGAATTTGTATAAAATTATATATTCAAAATAAATATTAAATAATGTAAATGCGTATAAAAATATATATACAAAGAACATATAAAATAATGTAAATTCGTATCAATATAAATCAACAAAATACCAATAAATAATATATATTTGAATGAAAATAGATTTACAAAATACACAAACCATAACTAAAATTTGTATTGAAATATATACAAAAATACATAAAAATAATTTGAGTTTGTATGAAAATAGATATTCAAAATACATATAAAACTAGGGAAATTTCTTTTGAAATATATATACAAAATACCCATAAAATATTGTAAATTTGTGTCAAAATATATAAACAAATAAACATAAAATAACTTAAAATAACGTAAATATGTATCAAATATATATACAAAAAACACATTAAATAATGTAAATATGTTTAAAAAAATATATACAAAACATAAATAAAATAATGTAAAATCGTATCAAAATAAATACAGAAAATATTAATAAAATAATGTAAATTTGTATGAAAATTAAGATGCAAAAAACCCATAAAATACCGCATTTTTTATAAAAATATATATACGAAAAAACATAAAATATTTGATTTTGTATTAAAATAAATAGATATACATTCTTTTATTGGTATTTTGTTTATTTATTTTGTTTCGAATTTACATTATTTTATGTGTATTTTGTTTACATTTTTTTAATACGTATTTACTTACTTTTATGTGTATTTTGTATATATATTTTTATAGAAATCTACGTTATTTTATGTGTATTCGTATATATATTTTGAAACAAATTTACATTGTTTTATATGTATTTTTGCATTTTTCTTTCAATAGAAGTTTAGCTTATTGTATGTGCATTTTGTATATTTATTTCAATACAAATTTAAATATTTTATGTGTATTTAGGTATATATATTTTTATAAGAAATACGCTATTTGATGGGAATTTTGCATCTTTCTTTTCATACAAATTTACATTGTTTTATTAATATTCGGTGTATTTATTTTGATACGATTTTACATTATTCTAT
Organism: Eriocheir sinensis; assembly: GCF_024679095.1. NCBI lineage: Eukaryota > Metazoa > Arthropoda > Malacostraca > Decapoda > Varunidae > Eriocheir > Eriocheir sinensis. The sequence goes on from NW_026110419.1 coordinate 413,008, forward strand.
TTGTTTTTTGTATATATATTTTTTTATACATATTTACATTATTTAAATGTATCTTGCATATATATTACATACAAATTTATTATCTATTATTTATTTTCATACAAATACACATTCTTTTCATGATATTTTGTTTATTTATTTTGTCACGAATTTACATTACTTAATATGTATTTTATATATATATATTTTTATACGTATTTACATAATTTCATGTGTATTTTGTATATATATTTCTATAGAAATCTACGTTATTTTATGTGTATTCGTATATATATTTTGAAACAAATTTACACTGTTTTATTTGTATTTTGCGTTTTTTTTCAATACAAATTTACCTTATTGTATGTGTGCATTTTGTATATTAATTTTAATACAAATTTAATTATTCAATGTGTATTTTTGTATATGTATCTTTTAAAAAAAATATGCTTTATCTTATGGGTATTTTGCATCTTTATTTTCATACAAATTTAAATTATTTTATTGATATTCTGTGTACTTATTTTGATACGATTTTACATTATTCTACGTATAACAAAAATAAATACATACACAAAAATAGATATGCAAAATACATATAAACAATGTAAATTTGTTTCAAAATATATACGAATACACATGAAATAAGGTAGATTTCTATAAAATATATATACAAAATACATAAAATTAAGTAAATACGTATAAAAATGTATACAAAATACACATAAAATAATGTAAATTAGTATCAAAATAAATAAACAAAATACCAATAAAAGAATGTGTATTTGTATAAATATATATATACAAAATACACATTAAATAATATAAATTTGTTTAAAACTATACAAAATACACATGAAATGATGCAAATACGTATAAAAATATATATACAAAATACACACTAAATAATGTAAATTCGCGTCAGAATAAATAAACAAAATATCAATAAAAGAATGTGTATTTGTATGAAAATAGATATACAAAATACACATAAAATAACCTAAATTTGTATCAAACACAAAAAGAAAGAGCAAGTGATACAGAAAACTGGATCTGGCTTTCCTCTCTCCCTTCCTTCCTTCCTTCCTTCCTTCCTTCCTTTCCTTCCTTCCTTTCCTTCCTTCCTTCCTTCCTTCCTTCCGGATTAAAATCCAATCTTTCAAAATTTGCCGACGACACAAAGGTGGGTGGGAAGGCCCTCACGACGGCAGACTGCGAAATTATCCAGAGAGACCTGGACCAGATCACTCGGTGGTCAGAAAAATGGCAGATGTCCTTCAACACTACCAAATGTAAAGTAATGCATATCGGATCCAGAAACAGCAACCACATATACCACATGGGTGGCGAACCACTACATGTTGTGCAAGAGGAAAGAGACCTCGGGGTCACCATCAGCAGTGACTTGAAACAAACAAAACACTGCAAGTCCGCCTGTAAGAAAGCCAATACAATGCTTGGGTTCATATCGAGGAACTTCGAATTCAAGACGCCGGGAGTTATGTTATCCTTGTATAATTCGCTGGTAAGGCCCCACCTGGAATACGCCGTGCAATTCTGGTCTCCTAATTACAGGAAACCCATTGAATTACTTGAGAGAGTACAGCGCCGCGCCACGAAGATGATACCATCACTGAGGACGAAACCCTATGAAGAACGACTCGAGCGACTCAACCTCTTCACGTTGGAAAAGAGACGACTGCGGGGAGACATGATACAAGTCTTTAAGTACCTGAACAAGCTCAGCAACGTTGATCACTCCAAACTCTTCATGCTACAAACTAACCTGAGAACAAGAAACAACGGAAAAACAATTCAAGCAAAGCGATGCAATACCGACATCGGCAGGAGTTATTTATCGAATAGAGTTGTTCGCCACTGGAACAGCCTTCCTGCAGAAGTGGTTAGCGCAGAGACCATCAACTCCTTCAAGAAACGCATTGATCGCCACTTTGCTGCAACAGGAGTGAACTGAACGTTCCCAAGAGTAGGTACACAAGTGCTTTAATCCTTCCCTGCAAGCCACTCCTGTGGCAAACGGATTGATTAAATCACTGAACGCAGGCAGCCTAGTAATGAGCCAACAGGCTTTCTGCTGCCTGCTAGTCCATGTTTCCACGTTTCCATGTGTCCATGTTTCCTTCCTTCCTTCCTTCCTTTAATTCCTTCCTTCCTTCCTTCCTTCCTTCCTTCCTTCCTTCCTTCCTTCCTTCCTTCCTTCCTTTAATTCCTTCCTTCCTTCCTTCCTTCCTTCCTTCCTTCCTTCCCGCGTCAGGAGGAAATAAATAACTCGAGGTACAAATCTTTGCCTATCTCGTAAACACCTCACACTTCCTCTTGACTCGCTTGCCTCAGCCTCAACCCCCCCACCTCTCTCTCTCTCTCTCTCTCTCTCTCTCTCGTTTGTTTCCATATCTTTATTTGACTTCCTTAATCTCTTTACTTACTTCCTGGTGTTCTTTCCCTTTTTTCTCTTTCTCTTCCTCTGTCTGCATTCCTCTTCGTCTCTTCTCTCATCCTTCTCTTATTTATGAATCGTTCCGTCCTTTTGTCTCTTTAACAGTTCGTAATTTACCTTCCAACAGCATCTTCATCTCTTTGTTTTCTTCTTCTTTTTTTTATTTCTTTGTTCATTTCTCTATTCGTCCATGCTTTATCTCCTTCCCCTATTTCCTCTCCTTTCTCTCTTCGTTTTCTTCTCTCTTGATATCTTATTTTTTTCCTTCCCCTTTCTCCTATTCTTTCTCTATTCTTTCACTCGCCTTTCCTTCTACTTCTTACTCCATTCGTACACTCCATCCTCTTACTTTCCTCCCTTTCTCCTTCCCCATCTTTTACTCTTTCTCCCCCTCCCTCTCCCCATTCCTCCCTCCCACATTCATCTACCACATCTTCCACGTTTTATCCCTCCAACTCCACCACTCTTTACCCCTTCCTCTTCCTCTTACACTCTATCCTCTTCTTCTCCTTCGTTTCCTTCCACTCACGTTTTCTACTTCGTCATCACACCCTTCTTCCTCCTCCTCTGCTCTTTCTTCCTTCTCACCTTCAACATTCTCTGCTCACCTTTCCCACCTCTCCCTTTCCCTCTTCCCTTCTCCACCCCATTTCCATTTCCTCTTCCTCCTCTCCTTCACATCTCTTTCCGCATGTTACTCTTGCTACTTCCGCATCACTCCCTTCCTCCTCCTCTTGTTCTCTTCCTCCTCGTCCTCAACACTTTCTGCATCACCCTTTCCCCTCCTTCCTCTCCCTCCCTCCCTCCCTCTCTCCCTTCCTCCTCTTTCCCTCTGTCTTAATAGGCCAGCCAGGGCTGATGGAAAAAAAATAATAATCTCTCCCTCCCCCATTCTCCCTTTATGAGTGACTAGACAGGAGGATGATAGTAATTTTCGCATTCAATGCAGGCCGCGGCCCGAGCCAGACGCCAAGTGCTGGAAGTCGACGTTTGGGCCGCCATTACTGTTGCCTTTCTGCAGATCAAGGCGTTGGGAGGGAAGGATATATGTTTGTGATCTCTTGTATATGGAGTGCCCGAACCTTCCTAGTACCCGAAAGAAGAAGGACTGGAAAGTATGTGACCATTTATGTTTTCTTTTCATCCATCTCTTTCACCTTTCATTTCCTTTGATAATATATATATATATATATATATATATACATATATATATATATATATATATATATATATATATATATATATATATATATATATATATATATATATATATATATATATATATATATATATATATATATATATATATATATATATATATATATATATATATATATATATATATATATATATATATATATATATATATATATATATATATGTGTGTGTGTGTGTGTGTGTGTGTGACCTGTGTATGTAGAACCCTGTCCTCCTACCACAAGAACGAAGAAGGGCTGAAAATACTGTGCAACCCTTTATAATTATTATCTCTTCCTCCATCTCTTTAAAAGGACAATTGTTCCAATAGCGGATGACTCGGTTTGAGAAGAGTCTCCAATGTCTGTGCTACATCGCCTAGCTGGAATGGGTACACCGTTGTTTCTAGTTCTTGAGTTGGTTTGCTATTCAAAGAACTGATCGACTTTGGTAGAATTGGGAGGGGAAGGGAAGGAAGGGAGTATTAGAAAAGGAAGGGAAGGGAGAGGAGAAGGGAGTTAAGGGCGAGATAAAGAGAGGGGAAGAGAACAGTATGAATTATTTTGCTGAGAGGAGGGTGATGGGATGTACCGAATGGGTGAGGGAAGAAGGGGAGAGAAGAGAGAGGCAGTGAGAGGGATTGAGATAGAGATAAGAGAGAAGACAGGGAGAGAAAAGGAATCATGAAAGAGAGTAATGGAGAGAGAGGGAGATGTGGTATGGGCGAAGGGGAATGGAAGTTGGGAGATGAGAGAGACAGTGAGAGGGGAGGAACAGAAAAGGGATCATGGAGGAGAGTAAGAGGGAGAGAGAGAGGATTGATTGGGGGGAAGGGGAAAAGAAGAGGGGACAGGGGGGGAAGTGGGAGAAGGAAGGGGAAGAAAGAAGGACAGGGGCAGTGGGGAGGGTTGGTAAGGGTATAAAGGAGGGATAGAGTCTACAGGAGAGGAAAAGATGTAGGGGGGCAGGGGAAAGAAAAGGGGACAGGGGAGAGGGGGGAGGGGGTATGAACTCCCTCGGAAGTGTCTAAACAGTGAAATACGGTCATGGCATTACAAGCGTGACAGTAGAAGTGGCGATAGCGGTGAATCAGTGTGTGTGTGTGTGTGTGTGTGTGTGTGTGTGTGTGTGTGTGTGTGTGTCAGAGGTGGGCGCGGTACTGAAATATCAGTAGTGAGGTTGCGGTAGTACGGTTCTGAAATATCAGTAGTGAGGTTGCGGTAGTGCGGTACTGAAATATCAGTAGTGAGGTTGCGGTAGTGCGGTACTGAACTATCAGTAGTGAGGTTGCGGTAGTGCGGTACTGAAATATCAGTAGTGAGGTTGCGGTAGTGCGGTACTTTTTCCGGAGTAGTGCGGTTGCGATAGTGCGGTCCCATTATTTTCTTTTACAGTGCGGAACGCGGTGTGCGGTACTGCGGTAGTCAAAATATAAAAAAAATACCTCAGTGCCTATCCTTGCTATCCAAACAAAGGAAGCATGTTTAAAATAGTACAATTGCCTTAATTTACAATAGATTTTCCCAAAATAAAGGCAATAGTAAATCAAACAGCTACAAATGCACTTTTGGAATCAATTTATTTAACATTTATCATATTTTATATATAATAGAAAAAATATTCTCCAGTTTCCTCAGACCTCAGCACTCCTCCTCACTGGTTCTGACGACTGATACCGATTGACTGATTGAGTCCGATTCACTGTAAAAAAAAAAAAAAAAATTATGTGAGCATGCCTCGCTGCAAATGTCGTCTTCGATAGTTTTCAAAGTACCGCAAAAAAGTACCACAGGATTTTTAGTGCGATCCGCAGTAGTGCAGTATTTTCAGAAATTTTGCGGTAGTGCGGTAGTGCGGTATTTTTTGTGATGCGGTACTACCGCACTAAGTACCACACTTCCCCACCTCTGGTGTGTGTGTGTGTGTGTGTGTGTGTGTTATTCGCCTTCACCCTGTTTTCCACACAAACCTCCCTTGCACATCAACACGTTCATTGGCGGTTGTGATGGAAGGAATTTGTTGATTTTTTCTTCATATTGATATTACTTATTGATACTTATTAATGTCCTAAATTATTACTGTTCTAGATCATGTTCTTTCGTCGTCATTTCATATTATTGTTATTCACGGGTGTTAAAAGCGGTGTTCTTGTGCAGGTGCTTTTTAATGTTTATTGTTACTGTTTTTTTATTGATGGCATTAAGCCGTAATTGAGTGTTGGCTTTGTTTATGGTTTCTTTGTCACGTTTCTCACACAGCAGAAAAAAAGTTCCCACACATTCAAATAAGTTCCCACACATTCAGAAAAAAATCCCACGGTAATCGCCACATTTACACAGGTGTTTTGCTTTTTCGGGCAGCATGTAGAAACTTCTTAAGAACATAAGAACATAAGAACGCAGGAGTCTGCAAGAGGCCGGTAGGCCTGTACGAGGCAGCTCCTTTGACCCTAAGCTCCCGTGTATCTAACCCCACCTAATATCGCTGTCCATGAATTTATCTAGTCTATTTTTGAATGTGACAATTGTATTGGCACTCACCACATGACTGCTAAGCCTATTCCACTCATCCACCACCCTGTTAGTAAACCAATTTTTGCCTATGTCCCTGTTGAATCTGAATTTATCCAGTTTAAACCCATTACTTCGTGTCCTACCCGGTTCTCTTACCAACAAAACCTTATGAATGTCTCCCTTATTAAAGCCCTTCATCCATTTATAAACCTCGATCATGTCTCCACGCACCCTTCGCCTTTCTAGAGAATGCTTATATGGTGAATATGAATAAAAGTTGATGTAGAAATTACATATGATGATAACTGGCAAGTTAGTGTAAAATGACGACTAGTGAATAATAGTGGAAGTGAATGAATGTGATGCTAGTGGTGGTGTTACTAATGGTGATGATGGTGACACGTATGATAGGTGATGCGGTGCTAATAATGAGGTGAGTAATGCGTGGCGGTGATGGTGTAGGTAGTGGTTAGTGAAGTAATGATTAGTAGGGAAGGTAATGGTGATGCCTGCTAAAGCGAACCATAGCTAAATACGGTAAATGAAACAGACAATTGGATTAATCACTAAAGAGAGAGAGAGAGAGAGAGAGAGAGAGAGAGAGAGAGAGAGAGAGAGAGAGAGAGAGAGAGAGAGAGAGAGAGAGAGAGAGAGAGAGAGAGAGAGAGAGAGAGAGAGAGAGAGAGAGAGAGAGAGAGAGAGAGAGAGAGAGAGAGAGAGAGAGAGAGAGAGAGAGAGAGAGAGAGAGAGAGAGAGAGAGAGAGAGAGAGAGAGAGAGAGAGAGAGAGAGAGAGAGAGAGAGACGAGCACTCAACCTTAAAAGTAAGAAATAAAAGTTACATATGAAATGCGCAGGTGTGTGTGTGTGGGGGGGGGGGGGGCAGGGGTGTAATAATAATAATAATAATAATAATAATAATAATAATAATAATAAAAATAATAAGGCTAATAATAATAATAATTGGTTTATTTGTTGTAGGCAGCCATAAGGCTGAAAAGACACAAAAATACCATACAATGAGTTTCATGTGGTGAGTAATGGGGGAAGTGGGGAAGGGTGATGTGTGTGTGTGTGTGTGTGTGTGTGTGTGTGTGTGTGTGTGTGTGTGTGTGTGTGTGTGTGTGTGTGTGTGTGTGTTGGGGTGGAGGGGTCATGTGATCATGGAGGTGTTAATGACCCTCACAAGCGTCGGTATCGCACTAAGCCGATATCTGTCCGTGCGAGTTTTGACCGAGACGAGAATATTGTGGTGTCTTGTGGGTCTAGTGGGGGGAGGGAGAGCGGGTGGGAGTAGATCTCTATGACGGGGGTTGTGGAGGAGGGACTTGCCGAATTTGGTCAGGTCTGTCTGGTATCGGTCCTGTAGGGTGGGCATATTCAGCAGGGTGAGTGCATGCTCGTAGTTAGTGTAAGAACTGCCCAGAATCTGTCTGCAAGCACGCTTTTGCACTCTCTAATTGGCGTTGCTGGGTCTTGTTGATGAAGGAAGCCCAAGCAGGAGAGGCATAGAGGAGTCTGGGAAGGATGAAGGTGGTGTATAGGTCCTTGAGCGTCCTTTGGGGGTCTCCCAGTGCCTTCATGCGCCTCAGCATGAAAAGTTTGTAGGAAGCCGCCCTGGTGATGGTGGTGACGTGCCTGCCCCAGCTCAGCTTGCTGTCCAGGGTGACTCGAAGTAGTTTAGTGGATTCAACCACCTGCCGCTGGTGAGGGCCAACCTCCAGGGCTGGCGGTGGGATGGCAGTGGTGGAGGTGTGAAAATGCATCACCACCGTCTTGTTGGTGTTGATGGTGACGTGGTTATCTTGCGTCCAGCTCTGCAGTCGGTCCAGAATGTGTTGTGGGGGCGTGTGTGTGTGTGTGTGTGTGTGTGTGTGTGTGTGTGTGTGTGTGTGTGTGTGTGTGTGTGTGTGAATGCATGGTGACAGGCGGATGGTGGTATATGCATACGTATCGATATCAGTGTGTGTGTATGCGTGTGTGTGTGTGTGTGTGTGTGTGTGTGTGTGTGTGTGTGTGTGTGTGTGTGTGTGTGTGTGTGTGTGTGTGTGTAATAATAATAAACGGTTTATTTAGTTGCGGCAGCCAGGCTGAAAATTTACATGTTATAAATACAATATTTTCTTCGCTAATGAAACAAGTACAAAAATAAGAGGGACGGGGAATGGGGGGCTGATATGTGTGGGGGGGTAGGGGCGACGGAGCTTTTGGTGGGGTAGGAGGGGCGATGGGTGGGGAGAGTGCAGTGCGGTGGTGCCGAGAGGGGGGGAAGGTGCGGTCTCTTCAGATGACGGTGAGGTCAGGTCACGTGTTAATCCTCAGGTCAGACGCTGGATTCAGGTGACAGAAGCTGGTGGTGGTGCAGGTGGGCAGTTAATGGGGGTGGGTCACTCAGGTATACCCAGGCTTAGTAGGGAGGTGCTAAGCTCCTGGGGCGGCGAGACACAGGTGGTGGGTGCTGCCCGGCTGGTAGATGTAGTCGTGGGAACAAGTGCACAGTGTTGATATAGTTGCTGTACATCTTGCTCCGAACCTGAGTGACGAGGCTGCCACACTGCCTGCCACCTGAACTGACCTTCCCCTGCTGCTGGGTGACCGAGATGGTATCCTTCGGAGCTTGAGGGTGTCGGCGGGGACGCGGTGGGTGACGAGGCTTTGGCGACACACAGCTCACTGCCCTTCCAGCACCACTAACACACTGCACTCACTGTATGCCTATACGTTATAACATTTCACAAAAAAGTTCTTTGGAGTAATGAATTGCTAGAATGTATGAGAATGGGCGGGGGATGGGGAGCGAAGGAAAAGGAAAAGGGTCAAGAGGCTGACCCTGTGGCTGCTACGGGGAGCGCCATGTGACACGTCTTGACCCCGTGAGGGTCAGGAGGTGTGTGTGTATGTGTGTGTGTGTGTGTGTGTGTGTGTGTGTGTGTGTGTGTGTGTGTGTGTGTGTGTAATAATAATAATAATAATAATAATAATAATAATAACAAATGGTTTATTCATTTGTAGGCAGCCATAAAGCTGAAAATACACAAAAAATACAATACAATGAGATTCATGTGATGAGTAAAGGGGGAACTGGGGAAGGGTGATTGTATGTGTGTGTGTGTGTGTGTGTGTGTGTGTGTGTGTGTGTGTGTGTGTGTGTTGGGGTGGAGGGGTCATGTGATCATGGAAGTGTTAATGACCCTCACAAGCGTCGGTATCGCACTATAGCCAATATCTGTCCGTGCGAGTTTTGACCGGGACAAGAATATTGTGGTCGTGTGGGTCTGGTGGGAGTCGGGGCCGCTTTCACAGTCGTCTGGTACGCACTCTAACCAAAGGCCCTACCATCCTGGTAAAAGGCATTACCATCGCCTCGATCCGCTTCACAGTCGCTGTTTTCGTGGTATCGGCGACTACCAGCTTGGTAACGATCATGACAAGACAAAGGCGCGTGATTCCGCAATGTTGGTATGCCGGAGCGGCGGGAAATATCAACATTACATTAGCTGAGCGGAGGATTATGAAGGAGTAATATGAAAAATAAACGTACAAAAAGTAAACGTGAAGAATAAATATTTAGAGTAATTCTGAAAAATAGATATGATGAAAGAATGTGGAGTGTCTCGCTGATACACCCCTCAAATCTGCTGAAAGTCTAATATTTCCTAGGCGGAAAAGGTGAAATATTGGTTAGAAGTATTAGTTAAAGTTTTCTTATATTAGCAGATGTCAGCAAGACACTATTCACCTATATCAATTACATTTATTCATTATTCACACTTATTTATCAGAGTTCACATTTATTCTTTACTTAATAGGGCTGATTTCGTTATATATATGCCCTATGCATACATATTTGGCTAACTAGAAAAATACGAGTTTGACAAAGCAGGCATAACAGGTGATTAATGGTGACAGGTATTAAACTCCTTCCTTCTTTAATTGTTGTGTACTTTTGCAACAATAAACCATCAATCAATCAAATTGAAATTCTCACCAGGACGTTTACTGGTCAGCAGGTGAAGTGAGTTCATGTCATTCAAATTTTTCTACATTTTTTTCTTATATTACCATTGAATCCTTGCAACGTGTTGCTGTATTGTTTAATACTTTTTCACAATTATTTAAAGAAATAATATAACCATTTGAGAGCAAGAATTTGTATTATTTACTAATTAATGTCATTGGTAAGTTCCATTGGGGAACCCCCGCGGCTACCAGAGCTCCGTTACCAGAGGTTCCAATCTCTGATACTGATGCAAACAAACAGCGCCGCGAAAGACGACTGTGAAAGCGGATTTCTTGTTAGTAGGATCGCCGCTCAATGGTAACGATCAACACAAACAAACGTGATTGTGAAAGCGGCCCTCGATCTCTATGACGGGGGTTGTGGAGGAGGGACTTGCCGAATTTGGTTAGGTTCGTCTGGTATCGGTGTAATAATAATAATAATAATAATAATAATAATAATAATAATAATAATAATAATAAATGGTTTATTCATTTGTAGGCAGCCATAAGACTGAAAATACACAAAAATACCATACAATGAGTAATGTGGTGAGTAATGGGGGAAGTGGGGAAGGGTGTTGTGTGTGTGTGTGTGTGTGTGTGTGTGTGTGTGTGTGTGTGTGTGTGTGTGTGTGTGTGTGTGTGTGTGTGTGTGTGTGTAGGAGTGGAGGGGTCATGTGATCATGGAGGTGTTAATGACCCTCACAAGTGTCGGTATCACACTAAGCCGATACCTGTCCGTGCGTGTGTGTGTGTGTGTGTGTGTGTGTGTGTGTGTGTGTGTATATGTGTGTGTGTGTGTGTGTGTGTGTGTGTGTGTGTGTGTGTGTGTGTGTGTATATGTGTGTGTGTGTGTGTGTGTGTGTGTGTGTGTGTGTGTGTGTGTGTGTGTGTGTGTGTGTGTGTGTGTGTGTGTGTGTGTGTGTGTGTGTGTGTGTGTGTGTGTGTGTGTGTGTGTGTGTGTGTGTGTGTGTGTATATGTGTGTGTGTGTGTGTGTGTGTGTGTGTGTGTGTGTATATGTGTGTGTGTGTGTGTGTGTGTGTGTGTGTATATGTGTGTGTGTGTGTGTGTGTGTTCCCGGCGTGTTGCGAGAGTGAGATAAATTGAGCCATCTGGCATATGAAAGTATGGAAAATTTACTTCAAAGTAAATTAGTGAAATTGATAGACCAGAAATGTGGAAAGTGTTTAACTCGGATGGAAACTGCGGCAGTGAAGTGTGATCAGTGTGGTAGCTTGTTTCATGTTAAGTGTACTGGACTGCCGATACATATAGCTGTGAAATATTTCACTTCAAGAATCACATATACGTGTGAAATTTGCGTGGAAAGTAGAACTGAGGGATATGAAGAAGTGGCGAAACTACTGAGTGGAGGGGATGATAGTCAGGCACGAGGTCTGGGGTCTGATGACGTCACGACCGGACAAGGCGTGGGTTTCCCTACCTCTTCAAAAGATTATGATCTTGTTACTAACTTGGTTGTTGGTATGAAAGATTTAAAATGGAAATGACTAAATTGCAACAAAGGATGAATGAGATGCAGGGAGCGAACCTTCGGGCAAGTGTGGAGGCAGCATTGCCTGTTTTGGCTGCAGGGGTAACAACGGCAGTTGAAGAGGCGGTTTCAGCTCAAACCGGTCGTGAGATTGAAGATGATGGTGGCGGTGCACGGTGGGCAGAGGTAGTGTCAAGAGGCAGGAAGAGGAAAGAAGGACAGAAAACAAGAACTTGCTTATTCTTAAGGCGGGAGGTAATGAGAAAGCGGTTGATATGAAGAAAAAAGTAGAGGAGGTTTTGTCTGATGTTCAGATACTGGATTCGAAGCTCACATGGAAGGGAAACATTGTGATGAACTTTGAGTCTGAGGAGAGTCGAACTGAGGCACAGAATAAGTTGCACGGTGTTGATAATCTGAATGTTTCATGTGGGAGGCGTCTGAACCCAAAGATTATGATCTGCAATGTTGCTCAGGTGGAGGATGGTGATTCAATCATTGAGACAGTTATTGAGAGAAATGATCTGAGCATGATTGATGGAGTGAAGGATAAGATGAGTGTTATCTTCCATAAACCTGCTGCTGGAGGGACTGTTCACTATGTGCTGAAATGTGATCCAGAGGTTCGTGCTTTCATTCATATGAAAATGACAAGTTAAAGATGAAGTGGTGTGTATTAGGTGCGTGATCGCTACCATGCATTGATGTGCTACCACTGCTTGAAGTTTGGCCACAAGATGGGGAATTGCCAGGCCAAGGCCAACGGTCAGGCTCCTCATTGCTACAAGTGTGCTGGTGAACATGAGGGGCGCATATGTCGGTCAGATGTGAGGAAGTGCTTGAACTGCAATATGGCAAAACGTCAGGATGATCACGGAGTGAGCAGTCTAACTTGTCCTATTTTTGCCGCCGAAATAAATAGGATTAGACTCAGCACTGACCATGGCTTCTGATATGCAAAGGATTAAGTGTGGACTATTGAATGTGCAGTCGGCAAGAAACAAGACTTTTGAAATAAGGGAAATTATCAATAGTCAACAACTTGATTTTTATGCTATTACTGAGACTTGGCTGACGGACTTTGACTCTGCAGTGATGAAGGAAATGACTCCTGTGACTCATTCTTTCTTGCACAATTCAAGGAGAGACGGTCGTGGGGGTGGTGTGGGGTTGTTCGTCTCCAATGCTATGAAGAAAGTAAAGAAGTGTGAGCCCCCATCTTATAACAGCTTCGAACTGTTGCAAGTTGAGTGTGACACAAATGGGAATAAACTGACAATTATAACAGTGTACAGACCACCATCTACTAGCCTCAGCTTGTTTATAGAGGAGTTTGGACTATACTTAGAAACTATTGATATGGTGTCCATGAATATTATAGTGTGGGGTGATTTCAATCTTTGGCTGGATGATCCTGAGGCTCGCTATGTGCAACATTTTATTGATATGATATCAGTGTTCAATCTCGCCAATGTTGTGGATCGACCTACATCGATTTGTGGACATATCATTGATTTGGTGTTGATTGATAGATCAGGTGAACTGGTACGTGAGCTTCATGTGGATGACTTATGCTCCCTTTCCCCGGTACATAAATTTGTGTCTTTTAGTATATCCTTGAAACTCAACAGAAAACAGTTGAAGCAAATTAACTTTCGTTCTACAAGGAATTTGAACTGTGACACGTTATTAAAACAGATGTGTGACAGAATTATGGAACGCTATGGTGAATTATGTAATCATGGGTCAGTAATTGAGTGTCATCTATGTTTATATAGTATTTACAATGCTGTGATGAAAGAGGAATACGAAAATATGTGTCCTGCGGTAGAGAAGAGAATAGAAGTGAAAGATAATGCCCCATGGTACAATGAAGAGATCAGAAGAGCGAAAACTATCAAAAAAAGGAAGGAGAGGCTGTGGCGAAGGCACCGGACTGAGGAACGTAGAGTGGAATTTACTCGGGCACGCAACCATGTCAAAAGGCTCATTGAGATAAGAAAACGTAATTTTTATAAAGAGAGAACTGAACAGGCTGGACCAAATATACATAAACTTTACAAGATACTGGATGATCTGACCGGAAATAAGAAGAAACAGAAATTGCCAGAAGGATATGTTGACAGTGAGTTAGCTAATGAATTTCTACAGTTTTCGAGAACAAGATAAGAAGAATTGTTTCGGCATTCAGTCGTAGTGATAGCGTTGTGTCTGGGAATGAACACATCTCTGAACCAGAAGTGAAATTAACTGTGTTTCAAACTGTTACTGAGTCAACTGTTAAGGATGTGATAACGAGAGCAAAATACACCCATTGTGCTAATGATCCAATGTCAATTAGCATATTTGATGGCAACGTGAATTTCGGCAGGCTGATAACTATAATGACAAAGATGGTGAACGCAAGTATATCTGAAGGAGTGTTCCCTAACTCAGAAAAGCAGGCCATTATTAAGCCTATATTGAAGGGAGATCTAGACCCACAGTTGCTTTCTTCGTTTCGCCCTGTGTCGAACTTGACATTTCAGTCTAAAGTTTTGGAAAGTGTTCTTCTTATACAGCTGACAGACCACCTGAACAAGGTTGGTGCGATTCATGACAATCAGTCGGCATATCGTAATTTATATTCCACTGAGACAGCTCTGTGCACTGTTGTGAGTGACATGCGTGTGCTTATGGATGGAGGAGAACGTGGATTGTTGCTTTTATTGGACTTGAGTGCGGCGTTTGATACAGTGGTGCACGATACGCTATTGGAAATTTGTGAACATAAGGGTATTGAACGTAGTGCTCTCTCATATCTCAAGAGCTATCTAGAAGGTCGAACCTATTGTGTACAGATAGGAGATGAGTTTTCAGACTCATTGCCTTTGAGGAGAGGAGTTCCGCAAGGAGCGTATTAGCCGGTGCTGTTTTGTTTGTATACTGCGGATTTGTCTGTGGTACTCGAGAGGTATGGAGTGAAATTTAAATTGTATGCTGACGACACGCAATTCTACCTGTCAGTGACAAATATACAAGAAGCTGAAGCTCATCTGGGTGCCATACTGGAAGACATTAGACAATGGATGGAGTCAAGGCAATTAAGACTAAATGAGGATAAGACGGAGTGCTTGTTTGTTGGCCGTGAGATTGATTATGGAGGCTTGGGGTTCAGTCGTTGACAGTGAATAATATAGACATTCCGATGAGCAAATGTGTGAAAAACCTCGGTGTGTTGCTTGATAGTGAGCTTATGATGAGAGACCAGATAAAACACATAGTGCAAGTAGCTGGTTATCATTTGAAAACTTGGCGTTTGTGAGGAAATATCTGGACGAGAATATAATGAAGAAACTTGTTCATAATCATGTGATGAGTAAATTGGACTACTGCAACTCAATTTATTATGGTTTGCCAAATTACTTATTGAAAAGCTCCAATTAATCATGAACAGAGCTGCACGGTTGATTAAAGGACGGTCTAGAAGGAGAGGTTAACTACTGCGTTTATACAGTTACAGTGTGTCACGATCAATGCACGCATCATTTATAAGCAGTGTGTAATGGTGTACCAGGCACTTAAGTATGGGAAGCCTAATTACATATGTGATATGCTTGTGAGTTTCCGAGTGGATACAGACATTGCGTTGAGACACAGCACTGAAGTGGACAGACTACTGGAACCGAGGTTTCATAGAGAGGCTGGGCGAAGAGCATTTATGAATAGTGCTCCTCGTCTCTACAATGGTCTTCCTGCCAATATCAAGACGTCAGAAAACATCAGCATCTTCAAAAGGAGACTGAAGACACATTTTTTCACGGTCTCATATGATTTGAGGAGTGAAACGATTACACCAGAATTTCAACTATAGATATTCAACGTGGGGGGCTTGGAGAGCCGTCATTGGCTGAAAGCCCCTAGAAGCCATCACCTAAGTAACCTAAGTAAGTGTATAATATGTGTGTGTGTGTGTGTGTGTGTGTGTGTGTGTGTGTGTGTGTGTGTGTGTGTGTGTGTGTGTGTGTGTGTGTGTGTGTGTGTGTGTGTGTGTGTGTGTGTGTGTGTGTGTGTGTGTGTGTGTGTGTGTGTGTGTGTGTGTGTGTGTGTGTGTGTGTGTGTGTGTGTGTGTGTGTGTGTGTGTGTGTGTGTGTGTGTGTGTGTGTGTGTGTGTGTGTGTGTGTGTGTGTGTGTGTGTGTGTGGGTGAGAGAGAGAGAGAGAGAGAGAGAGAGAGAGAGAGAGAGAGAGAGAGAGAGAGAGAGAGAGAGAGAGAGAGAGAGAGAGAGAGAGAGAGAGAGGGGGGGGGAGTTTAGGAACAATTGGAAGGATGAAATCAGGATGTAAATGAAAGTGGACGTGAGGAAGAAAGAAGGGACGAAGAGGTGAAGGAACACAAAGAAAGGACAAACAACAGCAGACCTGCTGGTCCTTACGAGGTTGTTTGTGACAAGCTACACTAACTGTCTAATCAAAGGTGAAAGATGAAGGACAGCAAAGGCGAAGGCTCCTACCCACCCCTCATCCCTCTAGCCAAAGCTGGCAGGAAAGGAAAAAGAACCATGCAGCATGGAAAAACTGCATGGAAATTATGTAGGAAAGAGGAAAGAACCACCATTACTGCTACCACTAACCGGGTGATAAAAGCGGACAAGGACACCAGTATTCAAAAGAACTTAACGTTATTATGACAATGAGTAATATCTTAGTTGCTGGTTGGATTCAATATACTTGTTTAATCTATTCTTGAAGGTCGTAATTGTTGTACTATCAACGACATCACAAGGTAGAGAGTTCCAAACATTAACAACTCGATTGAAGAAGTGTTTAGCTTCGTGCGACGAGAATCTTTTACCACTTATCCTCAAATTGTGATTTCTTCTTGTTCTATTTCATCGATCAATTGTAAAGTAATCTTCCGCATTAGTATCACTGAATCCTTTAAACATTTTTAACACTTCTATTAGATCGCCTCGCATTCTTCGTTTTGATAGGCTGAATAAATTTACTTCTTTAAGCCTTTGTTCATATGATAAATTTCTCAACCTAGTAATCATCTTTGTTACTCTTCGTTTGAACCCGTTCCAACTTTTCTATGTCTTTTCTGTAGTAGGGAGACCAAAACTGTACACAGTACTCTAGACGGGGTCGAACCAATGAATTATACAGTTTTAATATTACTTTTTCCGATTTATTATTAAAGACTCGTCCGATGAACCCAACCAATTTGTTTGCAGTTTTAACTACCTCTGAACAATGCTGACCGGGCTTTAAATCGCTTGATATGGTGATTCCAAGATCCTTTTCTTTACTTACTGCAGAAAGTTGTTGGCAATTCATTACGTACCGAACGCGATTGTTATTATCTTTACATTTCTCAACGTTAAATTTCATTTGCCATTGATTGGCCCAACGAGCAAGTCGATCTAGATCTGATTGTAAAGCTTCTTCGTCGAGTATCGCAGTTACTTTTTCTAGCAATTTTGTGTCATCAGCAAATTTTGATACTTTGCAAGTGAGCCCATCATCGATATCATTAACATAAATTAAGAAGAGCATGGGGCCAGGCACTGATCCTTGAGATACGCCGCTTCTGACATCGAGCCAGTTAGATGTAACACCGTTTAGAACTACTCTCTGTTTCCGCTCAGAGAGCCAGTCCACAAGCCAATTGTGAATGTTACCCGAGATACCGTGCGCCAATAGTTTGCTGAGCAATCGTTGGTGGGGGACCTTATCAAATGCCTTTTGAAAATCCAGATATATGATATCTACTGATCTGCTTTCATCGAACACCTCAAAAATATAATGAAAAAAATCAAGTAAGTTAGTCAAACACGAACGCTTACTACGAAAGCCATGTTGCGAGTTATTTATTATATTATTTTCTTCGAAGAATTTCACCATATTGTCGCGAATGATAGTCTCCATTAACTTACAAACAATCGATGTCAGGCTAATTGGTCGATAGCTTCCTGGATGAGACTTGTCCCCCTTTTTGAAAATTGGTGTGACATTTGCAAGTTTCCAATCCGACGGACCTTTTCCAGCTGTTAAAAAATTATTGGATATGATGGAGAGCGGTCTACAAATTTGATGTTTGATTTCTTTTAAGACCCTAGGGGTAATTTTGTCTGGAACATGAGCTTTGCTTACTTTAATCTTTTCAGTTGTGCGTAAAATGTCACTTTCTACGATGAGCACGCCACTTAACATCTTTTCGGTCCTTTTAACCTCCGGCGGTTGAGGTGATAAACAATCTTCGTCGGTAAATACTGATGCGAAAAAGTTATTTAGGATTGTAGCCATTTAATTTTCATCGTTCGTGTGGTTACCATTTTCATTAGCAAGAGGTCCGATACCACAAGTGAGTGACGTTTTATTATTTACATAGCTTAAAAATTCTTTAGGATTAGATTTACTCGTTTCTGCTATATATTCTTCAAGATTTTTCTTGCTTCGTTTTATTAATTTCTTGGTTTCGCGGCGAATTCTGTCCAACTCTAGTTTGTCAGCCTCGCTCTGAGTTGATATGTATTTACTGTATAAGCGTTTTTTAAGAGATAGGCTATTTTAAATTTCGTGTTGCCACCATTTGGGTTTCTTCTTAGAAGCTGAACGTCTGTTACGATAGGGTACGCATATGCTTATGGCATTGTTCAATACTGTGGTGAAGGCCCCCCAAGATTTACCAATATCTGTTTCCGCCGAGATTTCAGTCCAGTCAGAATTATTTAGAATTGATCGGAGTCTTACGAAATTCGCTCTCTGATAATCAGGCACCTTTTCTTTGCTAGGTGTTACTTTACTTTCTTTCATATTGATGCTGAATGTGATTGTTCGGTGATCGCTAGAACTAAAAATTGGACCAACATTTACTTCGTTAACTAGATCAGCTGTCGTTGAAAAGATAAGGTCAAGTATATTATTTTCCCGAGTCGGTTCTTGAACGTGTTGATGTAAATCACTTTCTAGTAAATTTATATACAGGTCGAGCCCTGTATGACAGTTCAACGGTTCACCCCATCTTTTCACTGGCAAGTTAAGGTCCCCAACAATTACTGCCTCGCAACTGCTACTTGTTTCTAATAATATTTCACTTAATGTGTGGTCGATATCAAAAGTCTGCCTTGGCGGTCTGTAGATAAGTCCAATTACTATTTTACGAGATATTTTTTTTAATTTCAATGAAGACCGTGTCTACATTGGTTATAATATCTGTTTTCACGGATACTGGATGGAGAGAGTTGTGGATATAAAAGATAACGCCTCCACCCTGTCTGTTCTCTCTTTCATGACTAAAGATGGTATAACCCGGTGTCGTGAGGAAATAAGTAAACCACCTCAAATGCCCTTTTCTCTAGGCTTTACTCGGCAAGAAAACCCTAGGTGCGTACAGTACCTGCAGCCCGAGTGCACTGGCTTCATCGACGAAGAAACTAGATACGTTAGTTTCGAAACCATACAATACGATTCATATTACATACGAATCACCTATCCCGAACGATACATATGAAACACTAAAACGAACAAGCACTAAAACCCCAACAAATACAGACAACTTAAACTATAGAATCACCACATTCTCCCCCTCTTACAAATAACTACGTACATATCACACGCCTAGTCTATCCGGAGCTTTCCTGACTCTTGTTGAACGTCTTAGTGGTTCAGGTCTTTCCTCGGAAGTTTCGGGCGAGTCGCTTTTTCTTGTGTCCGGAAGTCTAGTGTCATCGGAGGCTGGGTAACAAGCGTCAGGAGTGGCTGCCCCTCCATCGCTGTCATCGGTAGAAGTCGGTTCTGGAGCCGAAATCTCTTCAGTGGGTGTTGTCCCATTGATGTTCTCTTGCATGGTTGTCTGTTCCTTAGGGGTTGGAGCCAGGTCCCTCGTAGAGACGGTAGACCTTCTCCCATCCGGATGGCTAATGTGAGCGTAGTGTGGTGTAGCACTCTCGAGATCAACTTCTTCCACTAACGGATCCGATTTGGAATTACGAACAAACTTCCGCAGCAGGACAGGTCCAGGTGTGGCAAGCCAGGAAGGTAAGGAGTAACCACTAAATGATCTCCTAGGGAAAGAAAATAACCTTTCATGAGGGGTTTGATTGGTGGCAGTACAAAGGAGGGACCGAATGGAATGAAGTACTCTGTCCAGAACTAGTTCCCACTGAGACTCGGGGAGTTTGGAAGATCTGAGTGCTAGGCGTACAGTTTTCCAAATAGTACTAATCTCTCTTTCACATTGTCCGTTACCTTGGGGGTGGTAGGGAGTGGAGTGTGTCATGACGACAAGGTGGCTCAACAGAAAATCTGCGACTTCACGAGACATGAACTGTGTTCCTCTGTCCGAATGAACTGATGATGGACAACCGAACATAGAGAACAGTTTAAGGAAGCAAGCTTTAACAGTTTGAGCAGACATATCTGGGCATGGGAACACAAATGGGAATCTAGAGTACTCGTCTATCATTACCAGGAGGTATTTATTCTTTGTAGTAGGTTTCGGTCCAGCGAAATCAATAGAGATTCGGTCAAAGGGTTGCGTTGCATGGATCAGGTTATCAACTGGAGGTTTAAAGAATCTAGGTTTCAATTCTGAACAAATACTGCATTGAGAACAAACCCTCCTTACATCATCTAGAGAAAAAGCCAGATTTTTAACTTTTACAAAATGATTAAGTCTTGTGACGCCAGGATGACACAGAGACACGTGTACTTGTTCGAGAGAGACTGAGCCTGGGCTAGTATTAACTGAGCATGCACGAGACTGTGTCGCAAGGGATGTTTTGAGGACCTGGTCGGTACTTAATGTCATACAAGTATTCAGAGAGCTCAAGACGCCATCTTAATATTTTGTCATTCTTAATTTTGGAGGAATGCCGTGAGTCAAACATGAAGGATACAGCTTGTTGGTCAGTGACAATAGTGAATTTGCGGCCCAAAATAAAAAGTCTCCACTTACGTACGGCTTCAATGATAGCAGTGGCTTCTCTCTCCACAGCAGGCTGAAGTCTTTCAGAGCTGGTCAGGGTTCTGGAGAAGAAAGCTACTGGCCGACCAAGCTGGGAAAGAGTGGCTGCTATGGTGACAGAGGATGCGTCAGTCTCGATCTGGAGTGGCAAAGTTTCATCATAGGCAGCTACTGAAGCCTTACAGATGTCTCTCTTTAGCGATTCGATACATTTAATAGCTTCAGAGCCGAGTGGAAAACTCTGGCACAGCAGAAGAGGCTGTATACGCTTAGAATAGTTAGGTATCCAGATGGAATAGTATGAGAAGAGGCCAAGCGCTCGTTTAGAGAGGGTGAATCATTAGGAACTGGCATTTCTATCAGGGGTCTGATACGATCTGGTTCAGGGCGCAGATAATTATCGGAGATGCAATACCCAAGATAAGTAATTTCTTTTAAGCCGTAGTGACACTTCTCCAAGTTCAAAGTCAAGTTGTACTTTGAGGCTACCTCCTTGAAACGCTGAAGGTTCCGGTCATGTCCCTCCTTGCTTACGCCGCATACAATAACATCATCAATGTAAGCATAGGTGGCTTGCAATTTGTTGTCAGCTATGATAGAGTCCATGATTCTCTGAAAAACAGCAACGGAGTTTGTCAGACCGAAAGGAACTCTGGTAAATTGAAGTAACTGTCCGTCAGCCTCAAAAGCAGTGTACTGTTTCTCCGTTTCTCGTAAGGGAACTTGATAGTAGGCATTTTTCAGATCAAGTTTGCTGAATATTTTGTACTTAGCCATCTTGTGAATTAAATCATGAATACGAGGCATTGGGTAAGCGTCTATTGACGCAAAACGGTTTATGGTACGAGAGTAATCAACAACCATGCGCCGCTTGTGTCTCTCATCGCTTGTTACTAGCACTTGAGCTCTCCAAGGGGACTGACTCTTCTCTACAACACCTTCTTGTAACAAAGACTGTACTTCCTCATGAATAAACTGTTCATCCGACCTCGAGAACTTACGAGAACACGTGGAGACTGGCTTTGTATTAGGGGACAGGTTAGGGAAGAGGGATGGAGGATCAATAGACATTGATGCTACGTTACATATAGTTAGCTTAGGTAAAGAGCCATCCAAAGTGCATTCCACAGCCTGGTGTTTTTCCATGAAGTCTCTGCCCAAGATTACTTTATAACACAACTGGGGAAGAACTGACAACTTGAATTGAGGATACAGACTGTCGTTAACTTTCAGGTTGACAAAGCAATGTCCTCCGGTAGTAGAAACTTGGGAAGAAGCAAGGGTGACATCAGTCTTTGAAGGGTACACAGGAATATTTAAGTTTTTCACAACCTGTGGATGGATGAAACTAATAGTACTTCCACTGTCAATAAGGGAGTTCACTTGCAGTTCATTGACACTC